>NW_024524378.1:7275013-7544825 GCF_017590135.1 Pyrgilauda ruficollis
GCCGCGGGCGGCCGGCGGCAGCTCCGGGCCCGGCGGGGGCCGCGGCCCAGGCGCCGGGAGGCGGCGGGCGGGCGTCTGCCGGGAGCGGGGGGCGGGAGCAGGTGGCGCCTTTCCGCCCCGTCGGCGCGTTTCGCTCGGGGGTCTCTGCCAGCCCCGGCTGCCATCAGGCTCCTCTGGGCCGTAATTCGGTACAAAGTGTAACCCCGTCCTGTCAATTAACAGCGGCGAGTTAAGAGGTGCGAGCGCGGCGCGCGTTGCAGCTGAGGTGCCTGTTCCCAGCTGTGATCCGACCGGCGGCCTCAGCCTTGCTGCTGCCCGCCCGCCCGGACACAGAGTCACAGAATTGATCAACTTGGAAGAGACCAGATCTGGTCCAAACTCTCTGCTTATGCAGGGTCTTCCTAGAACACATGGCACAGAATTACATCCAGATGGTTCTGGAATATCTCCAGTGAGGCAGACTCCACAGCCTCTCTGGGAAATCTGTTCCAGTGCTCAGCCACTGCATAGTGAAGCTCTTCCTCACATTCAGGTGGAACTTCCTGTGCCTCAGTGTCTGTCCATTGCCTCTTGTCCTACTGCCTGGCACCACCAAGAAGAGTGTGGTTCCATCTGCTTGTCCCCCCTTTTTAGATAATTACAGATATTGACAAAGGAATTCACCCCACATACCCTTCCAGTGAGCGCCCCTGCAACCTAACAGAAGGGCTATCTCTTCTGCTTCTGGTAAGCCAATTGAGTGTTACAGAGTAATGTGTATTTAGCAGGAAGATACAGCTATTTAGCCGCCGTGCAAGACACCTCTGGGTGACCAGCCATGCAGTGACTTGACAAGAAGCAAGGTGGGCGCATAACAGGGCTTGCAGCACCAGGACAGAGAGCGAGGCCAGGCAGGAGGCATGGAATATCTGCCACTGTGGAGAGGGACAGCTACAGAGCACAGGCAGCCACCCATGCTAGCGATCAGAGCAGATGGGGGAGCTGAAATCCATGCTCTTAAGGAGAAACTGCACGTAACACTTGACAACATCAAATGGTCATGACCCAAGTTTGAAATCTCTTCTGAAGGAACAGCATCTCTACTAATCCAATTCCCACTCTGAGCACACCAGGGCAGTGGTTCAAGGATGACTCGGAGGGAAGGCTGCCATTTCCTGACTCACCGTCCCCATTTCCTGTAGCCTGGCCTTTCAAGTCTCCATCGCGTTACCAGCTCCTGAAGTGAACCCTCTTATCGTGTGAAGTACGATGAAGTCACATCCCCCCCCAGACTGTGTCTATACATACTCTCCCTCCTCCATGTTTTTGTCTGGAAATTTGTTGCTCATACTGTTAATAAGAACATTTTTCTCACTAAGATCCAAGTAAAATTATTCATAAAATGAATCAGGTTTGCCAGTAACTGCATGGACTATGAGACTTGATTAAATTATTTTGTACTTATTGATGCACTGATGCTGTAAAAAGCCTTCCTATTGGGCTTTATTCATAAAAAGTTGAAAAGTCACCTGGTAGTGTTCCTCCTGTCAAAAATAGAAGTAGAATGAAGACAGGTATCCAGTAAATGAACCTCCCATTAACAGCAGCGGATCTGAGATAGGGATGATACTCCCCAAAGTATTCCTCACTATCTCAGTGATACGGTGCAGTCTTTATCTGCCTCCTGTGAAAAAAACACAGAAGAACAGACCTAAACAAGAACATACATTGAGAGATTTCACTGTGAGAGGTCACAATCTTATAGCTATAATCTCAACCAATTAGTTGTGTCTGTTTTGGTGTGTTCAGGCAAACCTAATTAACAACTTCAAACAGCATTTTGCAAAATGCCAGGCCTAATCTTAAAATATATAAATCACATGGGAAAACTGCATTTAGCCCCTGATCTGCTCTGTTTATTTCTGCAGAGACCTTTTATGTGGCTCTACTCAGCTTCATTCAAGTCTACAGAACTCTAATAAAAAAGGTGACATTCGCTGGGGTACGTCTCACCCCCAGCAAACTGAGCTTGCCTTGAGTAGCCTTAACAAAATGTATTCTGAGCCCAGTGAATGAGCAAGAAATGCAACCCCTCTGACCATGCCTGCAGTGTCAGGCAATGGCAATTCAGAGCCCTCTGTTTTAAAAAGAAAAAACTGGAGCACTCAAAGCTTTGCACTAGTCTGGAAAAATTACCTTGGAACAAGGGAAGACAAGGGGAGATAAAAAGTGATTCATTTTCTGTGCAAATATCTTGGCTGTGAAGTAAAGCAAGCAAAATTTCCTGAATTTCTGCAAATAAATGTATTTTTATGCAAAGCGGTCAGTAGCAAGAGTGAAGAAATAATGTCCAACAGAAAATGGAAGGGCAAGGGGAAGGGGAGAAGGGGAAGGGAGCAGAAATATGGAGAGAAAATAACAGTGAAATTCATTGTGGAAAGATGCTGTTGATACAACTGCATTGCAACTAATACATGACTAATAGGAAATAAGAAGGTGCTGTATGAGAGAGAAAGAGCAAATGCTCAGAATACTGAAGAGAGAGCCACAAACGAGTTACGAGCCGAGGGGATATTAAAGGCATCTGGCCTGCAGTACACAAGAGTAGTTTTAGCAGGCTGGTCCATACACCTATCTTAGCAATATCCCAAATCCATGCCTTGGGAAACCTTAATGACCACCAATCCTACACAATAATTTGGACTCACAGGAAGGAAATGCAGGCACAGAGGCCAAAAGGACACTGCAGATTGCCTTGATTTGGCCTCCCCCTAGCCACTAGCTTGCTTTTCAGAGCAAGGGCCTTACCGAATGCAGATGGAGCCATAGGTCTGCTTCCTCTGTAAACTCTTCTGACTTGCAATGCTGCGGTCACCCAACTGGAGATCTCCCTAGTGGTGCTTGCAGCCTTGTTTTCCATACCACACACTGGATGGATCCCATTTTCAACATTTACTGTGGATCTTTTCTTTATTTCCTTTGGTCTTCCATCTCTGTTGCCACCAACATGCAAACAATTTAAGAAGAATTCTTTCTGGCTGAGGGAAGCAACATAAAAAAGCAGGGAATAATAGATACAAAATGAGCTTCTGTGCTGAGAAGGGTTCCATGTTGGGCAGACATAATAAAAGCAGCAAGCAAATACAAAATCAATTAACCCATACCAAAAAAATTACCAGGAACGACATGGGAAACAAGTTGCAGAGGTACAAAGCTCAGTCTGTCCTAAGAAAGCCAGAAAGGCTGTTGACAAGTAAGTTTATCATTCTGTGTCCTGCCAACCTCCTATTACAGCATCCAGCAGCCATCTGCCCACCCAAGTCCTACTGTCAAAAGAGCTGTATGTTCTTGCTGACAAATGTAAAGAGTCGTGGAAAAATATGTCCAAACCCCAAAGCCTCACACACAGCACCTTATGGGTTTTAACTCTTATAAAACCACCCTGAGTAATTTCCAAAATCACAGCCAGACCCTAATGAATAACTTTTCATAACAATGTTGTAGATGTTTCTGTTAACATGTTGAGTATATAATTCTTAATTTCTTCATTTGAAGCTACTCTGTGCTAATAGACATTATGTTCCTTTCAGGAGACAGCAGACAACAATGTGGCTGTACTCAAGGGGCATCATCGGGAAGGAGGAGGAAATTGTGCTTTTCCAAGAGCAGTTGAGCAACTTCATGGGGAAAAAATTTCTGGAGTAAAGAACAAATCTTGACAGAGTGGTGAAACACACAAGGAGTAGGAGCCTTCAGCAGAAGCAGAAAGGAGAGGTCTGAGAAACAGAGAAGACATTGCAACCAAGGGCCCAAGCTGATGTAAATATTTCTCTCAGGGTGATGAGAGGGGATTGTGAAGACTTCCTGTCAATGCAGGAAGCCACTGAAAATTTTGAGCTGAGAAAAAGACCAGAATATAAGAACACATATTGCTTACTAGAGGGGAAGGTAGCAATGGGTTAAAAACCTTGTATTTCCACTGTCCCCATGTTTCTTCCTTTAAAAATAATGAATGTTCTGGTTTATCTTCTAATGAAATCATGCTTTTGTTGGCAGAATATATGCTAAAACGTGAATGATAGAGAAGATTAGCATGATACCTGCACAAGTCAGTTTGTGGATGAAGAGAAGTCTCCACAGTACAGCAAAAACATTGACATACTGGAGGAAATCAGTAGCAGGCCACCAGACTGGTTAGGGGGCTGGAGCACAGGCATGAGGAGATGCTTAGAGAGATAATTCAATTCAGCTTGGAGAAGAGGAGGCTCAGAGAAGACCTGACTGTGGAAACTACCTGTCCATAGGCTACAGTCAAGACAGAGTCAGATTCTCCTGCATGTGTCCAATGATAAGCAATGGACTTGAGATGTAGAATGAGAAACTCAAGTATAAGAAAAAATTTTTACCATAAAGATGATACTGGAGTAGGGGGTTGGGTTTTCCATCTTTGAGGGTGTGAAGGACTTGAATAGCCTGAGCTATCTGATCTAGCTGGACCTCTTTGGAGCAGGGGGATGGAGTAGATGACCCCCAGAGGACCCTTCTAATGTAAATTCTTCTGTGATTCTGTGAAACTCGGCTTTCTAGGTTCAAAGAGTTGATGTTTTTAGATATTCATCACCTTAAAGACAAGATGCAAGAAAGATCCTTGTCAGAGACACAACCTGCCCAGGCTGATTAAAAAATGTCATGTCATTTTTGTGAACAGTGTTTATATTCTATGCTGTGGTTGTCATATGAGAAAAGTAATACCTCTTATTTATGTATCCTGCAAGACACTGCTCTTTTGGACCCTTGATTCTGTCTGTTATACCTCTGTGCCATGGTCTCAGCACTTAACTTCCACCAACACTAATCTCTATCTTACTGCTTACCCTTGAAGGATTAAAAAGGTTCTTACAGATAGTAACCTGTATAATTGTAGGATAAACAAGCTCCAGATACAAATAATTTGTTTACTCCTCCTTTTTTTTTTCCTCAAAGGAAATGTGTATCCTCATCCGTTGAGACCATGCTTTGCCTGTCTCCTAAATTACGAATGATAGTTAAAAAAGGCTTAGGTTTTTTACCTGCATATATGCACATGCATATGTTCACATCTACACATGTACACACATACCAGAGATATCAACCCTTGTTTATTTATTTTTTTACATCTCATGCTTTCACAGAAAGCCATACCTTCTGCATGTGCAATGCAGTGGCTCAGCAGTTGTCCCATCCTTTGCTGTGCTGACCCAGCGTGTCTTATGGAGATTTCCAGGATGCATTCTCAATGAGAGAGAGAACTTATACAGGACTACAGTGCCTGCTCTGCAGGCGCAATCTTTACAGTTCTCCCTGCTGCATGGGTGGCTTTGCTCTGTATACCTATCACAGCCCTATCACACTAGAAACACTCCTTTGTGGCAAAACTGCCAAAATGTGAGAGGACATGGGAGTCGCATGTCCTCTCACAGCTGGCCATGCCTTCTCTTAGTGCTAGCTTTTGGGTTCACTTTGCAAGAGATTAATACTGAGAAGAAAAGAAGTCAAGAGCCTGAAGTTCTTTTAGCTCTGCCACAGACTCATTTTCCAGTCCTGAGTAGGCTACTTCACATCCCACATCTCAGCTCCAGCATAGATAAGAGGAGCAATTATAGCAACACCACACCAGAAGCTGTGGTACTTCATATCTGCAGAGGTCTTTGCAAATATAAACTGCACAAAAATTCCTTTCTGTAACCCTTCAAAATAAAATATGCAGAAGCTGGTAATTCTTCCCCATTTCTCTGCTGTCAGGGAGTAAGGAGTAGCCTCAGTGGCAGAATGTTGAGTCTATGATCTATGATCTCAGCAGAGCAAAATTCACCAATTTAATGAGATACTGCAAGTTGCTGAACCATTTCATTGCTTTGGCTCCTCAGAAGTGTCTAGGCATTGATTACAATCACAGAGTGTAAATAATTCTGGTTTGTAACTCCTCATGTGTTTGAACTCTGATGCTGGCATTCCCATGCCATACCATGTTAGACATTCAGACAACTGTGCTGATCACATATTTCCTCTTACTTTAATAAGCCTTTCAGGAATGAACAAGCATTCCCTTGTATACTACTATGGTTCCCATCACTTGATGGTCACACTTAATTAAGCACTATTTTAGTTGAGAGCTGGTTACACTTCATTTCATTAAGTGATTTCATGATCACCAGTGGTACACTGACAGCTCTGTTAGCTGAAGTTATGTGAAAAGGGGCAGCAGAGACAACAGTAACATTTTGCAGCACTTCCTCATCAGTGATTTTCCAGGCACTACCCTTGCAGAGTGCAGCTATGTTTCCATTAGCATTTAGATTTTTGGCTCAAGGCTATCTGAGCCTTGAGGTATGATAGACCATATTGTATTACCAGTACCTTTAGCAATGCTAGTCCCTGAATCCTTAAAGTCATCATTTTTATACAAAGTAGATAGAAAAAATTTCTTCATCTGTTTTCCTTCCTTTAGGTTTTTCTGTTCATAGTCAGCAAATAAATGTGATTAAAGGCCAAAAACCCATTTAAAAAATGTAAGAAATAATCAGTTGTGAAACAATGTTGCAAGGTTCTCCAGTGGGATAAACCAGGCTGTGTTTAAAAACACAGGGCAGTTAACTCTAAAGTATGTGAGTGTCACATCACAGGAACAACACAACCAATGTCACATAATGGACATTCCAAGATACCTTTACAATGGTTGTAAAACCATACATTAAAGCTGCATGCTAGAAGAAGCTTCTCACAACAGTTTACATTCACTCATAGAGATATGTTATGCATAGATGATGTAGTGTTTCAAATGTGCAGGCAATTTTCCTAATTGAATTGGGAATTTTGCACAACTGTACTTCAATCCTAGATCTAAAGTTCAGCCTGCCTGTGCTTTAAGACACATTTCAGTTTAAGAGGGAAAGAATTGTTAGGAAAACATCATCATAATGGAGAGTGAGATGAAAGATATAGATATGTAGTAAAAGCCAAAAATAATGCCAGAGACTTGAGTTTTGTTGTGAAGCCCTTTGTCACTGAAGTTTGGGTTAAAAAATTGTGAAAATTGATAAAATTGTATCTTATATAAAATAGCATCTTTGCTGTATCTAGCTTTTAGTTCAAAATATATGAAGAAATAGCAGACATTTACCATACACTAAGGGAGACAAAAAGAAAAAAGTATCTCGTGCCCAAGAGTGATGATATGACTACATGTTACTGTGATTCCTTTGAGACCTCTTCTATATGAAGATCATGAGAATGACATATTAATTTAAAAATTCCTACCAATTTCATCTGTTTTCACATTCCTGTATGTATGAGGCTATTATCATTTGTGATGAGTTTGTCACTGGAGTCCAGAATATAAAGGAGTGCCTCCTTTCAGTCCTGGGAAGAATTCTCTTTTGTGTGTCTTCACCAACACATATACATTACAAAAACCCAAAACTAAACCCAAACCAAACCAAATAAACAAAGAAACCCTCATCTAGCAATGAAACTAGATACATAATGTATGGAAAAATGCAGCATGCTGTGCCCCACCCAACAGAGTTATGAGAAGTTCCATGTAAATTGTGTGAACTTCTGCTTAGAAATTACACTTGTACTAAAAGGGGAAAAAAAAAGGCAACCCCGCTATGATTTTTACAGCTGGTCAGCCCAAAATATTCTTATAAATAGTTTATATTCCTATAACATCTTTTGCACATATACTCTTCACAGTACCTGTGGTGGATTCACATCACTGTTCCAAATTTAAAGGCAGAGTAAACGATATGCCGAGCATTTAAGTGACCAGTTCAAAATTGTGTAACAAGTTACTGTTATCCTGGCTGTCTCAAGCTCTCATACTCTGGAAACTACACCCCAACTACAATTTGTACTGAGTCATTTAGCCACAGACATGGTAAGCAAAAAAAAAAATTACATTACTCAGGTCTTAAAAAGGTGATACTCTGTGTACTCAATAAATCAAGGAAAAGGAAATCAGCAATGGGCTTTGAACCAAAAATGCAAATTCATGGCAAGATTACTCAGATTTCAGAATCCCAGAGTCACACAGAGTAAGCTCAGTTGGAAGGTACCCACAAGGTTCATCGAGTCCAACTCCCAGCCCTGCACAGGTCACACCATGTTCCAAAGAGTAAATTTGGTTATCAAGATAAGAAATTTTCACTGCCTTAAGAGAAAATCACCAGGGATTTCTATATAGTTCTTCTATCACACAAACCCTAATTCCTTCAAGAAGAATTTGGCATTTTCCAGGTAGGTGAGGCACAGCTCAGTAGTGACAATGACCCTGCTAGTGTACTAATGAGCAAAAGATTACAAACTATAACAGGATCTAAATAAACATTCATTTCCATATCTCTTAGATGGATGATTTGCAGAGCATTTTTTTTCCCTGCATATGACATCTTTTAAATGATCATTTAAAGAGCCTGTCTCATGTGACTTTGAGCATTTCTGGGCTGCCAGTAATATGCATTGACTGGACTCCAGTTTCAAAGTGCTGTGCTTTCTCTATGATGGTACAGAAACAACATTATTAGTATTAAAGACAAATTCCTAAAAGGAAAACTAGAGAACATCCAACAAATCTTTGACTTATACAAAAGTCAGAGCTGCATGATTCAAATACCAGAAATTCACTTTCAGGAATTTTGGCAAGTTTTTATAACTAATAAATTATTACTAGTTTTCCTTGGTATTCATTATAACATTAATAGTGGTGGATTCCTTCTTACATGTTTGGTTTTAATGTCCAAAAATGTGGGCATCCCTCTGGTATTTAACAGAACAAAATTAAACATCAAAATCATTGGAGGAAATCTAAAACATTTTCATTTTTAATAGGCAAATACTCAGAGGCTGAAGACTTAGTCTTCACTGAAAGGCTTTGCCAACATAGCTGCTGCTGATGATTATGATATTTTTCAAGAGACATAGACACAGCATGACAAAAGCATTCTTGACATCCGTCTTTCACATCTTATTTTATATGTCTTCCATAAACATGTGAATTCTCATGTTTTCTCACAAGCATTTAAATTAGTGAATTTTGTAGTCACCAAGCAGCTGAAGGGACACACCTCTGGGGCTACAATCTTTAATGTCAAGATACTACACCTTTTAAGCATGTCTTCCTGGAAGGAATCAAGTGGAAAAGCTCTGATTATGTTTTCCTGAAGAAGAACATGGGTTCCAAAACAAGTGACAAAGCCTAAGAAGGCATGCATGGCTTTGAATCCAGGGGCTGCTCACTGGCATCAGGGCTCTCTGGTGCCAGCTGGAGCCTGAGCCTCTCCTCCAGCAGGAAAGGCATCAAGTCCTTCCTGCTGATCATTCCAAACACTTAATTCTGCAGGTTCTACAGGATCCAATAAGAACATGGATTCTCTCCATGCTCCACATCCTCAATTATACCTAAAACATCAGGAAATACCGTAGTTAAAGAACCATTTTAATTTTTGGTAAACCATAAGTTTCAATCTAAATAAATTGTTATGACTGGAATGCACTCAAGTTTCACAGACTGGAAAAGCAAAGTTGAGGTCCACTTTCTAAGACTTTTCTGGTCTAAGATTTGCTTGAAAATGGTCAGTGACCCCAATGTTTATTAAGTTTTAAACTTTTTTATTGCTGCTATCTCATTACACAACCATTTATGACATTCTATAATATTTTGTAATACACACTTATAAAAATCAGTTCATGTAGAAACATAGGCTGCAAGGAAGAAAATCAATTAAATGGGTGCGAGAAGTGGGCCTACCAGTACTAAACTCTGGTGACTGAAAACTATGAGGGTTTTAATGGTTTCTTGATAGGAACAGACCTAAAGATCATTTTATTGTCAACCAGGCTGGTCTATATAGAGTATGTAGTTGTTCACTAAGACTTTATTTTCCCCATAATTCCATAGTATTATTCCCGTGACTTGGCCAGTTCTGTCAAAGAAGGTGTATTTTGCTTCCCAATGCTATGCTTCCCCAGACAGAGGAAGATTGAAAAAAAGACATGATAAAAGAAAATAAATTAATTTTATTTCACAGCATAGAAAGGCACATCTCTTCTCCCTCTCTCATTTACAGAACAGACCAGGCATTCAAAGACATAAGGAAGAAAACAAATTAAAAGTAAAGAGGTTTCCTCTTTCTATACCGCATGTAATTTTGCTGTGGAAATCACCACTGCAGGAAATCATTGCACCCAGGAAATTCACAATGGATATTTATGTGGATATCAGAAACAGAGCTTTCATGAGTGATAATAACAGGTTGTTGAAAGAGATATTAAACTTTGTTGCTTCAGGGATCACATCAGTATGAAATGTAATTGAGTTCTATAGGTTTCCCACAATAAAAAAGTTGTGTGGCCCAAAGGCATGAGCACTGGACTGGGCCTCAGTTTGAGCTGGCTTCTACTTCCATGTATGACCTCCTCTTGAACTTTGGAAAACCATGTGTCCTCCCTCCACCTCAATTTTCCTATCTATTAAAAAAAACTCTCAAACTAAACTAGATAATGCATATTAGGAGCATTGCGGGTTTTGTAAACTTTCTCTCCTTCTAGCTATTCTCAAAGCAAGGAATTTAGACCAGATGGATCTCAAATGAAGTCTCATCATCTTTACACATGAATTAACAGAAGCAGATTTTGTATCTTTTTAAAGAAAACCCAAGTGAGTTAGGCCTCTGACCTGGATTTCTCAGTGTCGCCCATCTCAGTTTCAATGACTGGAAATTCACCGAGGCAGAAACTGCATTTATTTTGTTTATAATATATTTATTTTAGTCCTTACTCTGTATACCAAACTTATTATTGCTTTTGGACCCAGTATTTTAGTACAGTATTTAGGAAATAAATGTGGCGATGTCATAGGAGGGATTAAAAAAAAAAGGAAAGGGAAAAGAAATATAGTTTTATTTATAGTTGATGTATAGGCACTGTAGTGTAATGGAGTTTAAATCTCAAAAGTGTTGCTTTATATTTGCTTTATAGGACTATAAGAGCCAAATAATGACATTTAAATGATCTATTCCATTAGCATTGTATCATTTTGTCAATCTGGAATGTATTTTAATCAAAAGCCCCCTTGAAATGGTCTCCTTTGTTGTATTTTCTTTTTGGCTCATTTTATCAACATCTGTTATGTTTATACAATATGAATTAAAACTTCGGAATGCTGTTTGTACTCAGCTACTTTTGTTGAGAATGTAACGTCCCAGGATTGGCAGTGTTTATGTAAATCAGTGCGGCTGACACAGCCATCATAAACAAATGAGAAAATATAACAAACATATTGTTCATGGAGGAAATGTTTGTTTTTAGACTTGGCTTCAGTCTTGCCAGATTGATGAAGAGTTGCTGATACCAGGGATCTGTAGTGTAGCGATTCAGCAGCATGGTTGGGCGCGACAGACTGGGCAGCTTCTCCGCTGTTATCTGGAAAAGGCAAGAACGCATTTCTCTTTCCTTCTGTGCAGCACATTAGAGGTTCAAAAGACTCCCAGTTTGACTCCTAACAAAAAGACTTCTAGCAGAGCTACACCAGCAGAACTTGTCCAAACTTTGTAAATTCTTTTGCCAGTAAGACTTAAATTAGCAATTGAAATTAGAGCACTCTTTAGTTACAAATTTTTGTTTTCCTTTACTGTAACTGTATCTCTATTAAGACAATGCCAGTTTTATTGGCTTAGGGGTGAGGTTTTTCATGCTGTTCAGATTCATGCACTAAGTGGTAATTACATGATAGCATAGTGCAGAAATATGCAGCAAAACTGGTATCAGCCATCAGCTGAGCTTCAGCCATTTTCCATAGGAATATCTATTTGAGTACTGGCACCTCATCATACATAACTGCCCTGATCCTTCTTAACATTATTTTGCCAGCCACATTCCCATGTGCAAACCAAGCTTCAGTAACACATGATGACTTTCCAGTTGGGCCTGTATAAATTCCTTAAACGACATTACTACTCTTGCCTTAGAAACTCACAATTTTCTTCCACTACGCTTAACGTTTACTATTATTAAAAATCCTTGGGTCATCTGTCAAGGGGAAGAATGCTACTTGCTTTTCAAGTTTGAGAGCTTTTATAAACACTCATCATTCAGAAAGGTGCTATCCCATATAGAATTAAATATTATAACAATTCTGCTATCCATAGAGAAGTCGAGAAAGAGAAGACTGGAATGGCCTATCTGAGCAAAGAAATTCTTTACCAGCAGTCTTGCACCACTTCCAGACTCTAAGTGGCATTATAGTTTATGAATATGTCCCTGTAAGTTTTCTGATCATCCTTAAATTTAAGTTGAACCTGATCACTTCTTTATCTCGACCACATATGTTGCATAATCTCTTCATTCATGGAGTACTCATCCTAAATCACCCAAATATGCTTATTAAACAAGGAAAGAACTGAAAGAAGAATGGTTACCTTCTCATAGGAGAGCAGATGAAATGGGGAGAAAGATTCATCATTTGTCTCCAGTTCAGAGATGTGCTTTTTCTCCAGCAGTATGCACAGCCTTAACCCGAAGTTAGAGCAGATGACTACATTCATTATAATGGACAAATTTTAAACAGCAAGTACACAATGCTTTAGCATCAGAGATGTGATGACACCACAAGTCCTGTGTGTAGGTTTGGGTTCTTGATAAGAAGGACATCAAACTATTAGAGTGTATCCAGGGGAGGGCAACCAGTATGGTAAAAGGCCTCAAGGACAAGACGTAGGGCAGTGGCTGAGGCTGCTTGTTTTGTTCAGCTTGGAGAAAAGAAGGCTGAGGGATGGACTATCATAGTCTACAACTTCCCCAAGGACAGCAGCAGACTGGGAGGTGCTGATCTGCTCTCTGGTGACCAGCAGTAGGACACAAGGAAATGGAATGAAGCTGCATCAGGAGCATTACTTATGGGTCCCTTCCAATTTGAGATATTCTCTGATTCTAAAGAATTAGTGGGCTGACCACACATTTGGCGTTCCTAAACATCCATTAGCAATAGCAGCATCACACAGATGTTTGCTGATTTAGGTTTGGCATATTAGATTAAAAGACATCACCTATCCTACGTGTTCTTCTTGACTTCTCCTTGACCTTGCCCTTGGCAGGACCAGCTTATGAACTGTGTAGTTTGCAACCAACAAGACAATACCTGTAATAAGCAAATACAATTATCTAGATGCAAGTAGACTGTTGTTGCTTCCCTCATCCTTCTTAAGTAACAGCTACATTAAAACAAGATCTGCCAAAATATTATGTCCTATTTTAAAGCATCACTGAAACCTTCGCTCACAGTACTGCCCTCTAGAGTTCATTAAGACATCTAATATTATTGCTGACTTAGTAATGTTAAAATCGATAATTTTATAAATTAATTTATAATTTCAAACCTTTCTTCAGAGTTCTACCTTTCTGCATTACACAGATAAGGCCTTGTCAAGCAAGATACATAAAATTGTTATTTTTTGTTTATTTTAGTATTTGTTTGCTACACTCACACACATACACACAGATTCCATTCATACTATCCACTTCTCAACTTTTAACTTACATTTTGGTGATAGATACTTTGGGGACCACCACAGATCTTTTTTGTTTGTAGCATACTTAGCATCATGCTAGCCTTATTCTGTGATTACAGCTAGGAGCTAGGAGTTAATACAGTAGTACAGAGTTTTGCAACACACTGCTAAATTATGTGCTTGATAAACTCAGAGGAGAGCAGTTCAGGATGAACTCAAAGGAGAGCAGCAATCTTCATTAGGGCATCAGAAGAAACATAAACAACATACCAAGTGGCTTTTGTGACTGTATCACCAAGTATAAGCTGGGAATTTTTAAACTGAGTATTTCTGTGTACAAAAATACTGTTTTATTCAAACCAATAGGGATGTTATAGGGATTTACTAGTTTTAACATAAATGTCTCCTAGGAAAAATCAGTCTGCTTCAAGGTGTTATTAGCACTCCGCAGCAGAGGGCTTACACTGAGGTCTTTAGCCATTTTAATGATTCCAGGACTCTGTGATTGTAAGAAAACATGCCTGCTTGATCCAAAAGATCCTAGAGACTGGATATGGAAGAACTAGGTTCAAGTCCTTTATTATGAAACACCATTTAAAGATACTCTGTGAGAATCTACCTCTGCATTTTTGTACAGATCTGGAACACATAGTTGAAGAAAGCTATCACTTCCACCTCCCACAAGTTAACATTGGAGAGAGACCCCTTTCTCCTGAAATGGTCAGCTATTGCACTGTGTAATCTTGAAATCTGCATTTTTTTCAATGGCTTTGGTCTCTCATCTAAGATTCTTAAAGGGATTTTTATAAATAAGTATGCCATGCGAGTATAACTTGTAGAAAAACATTAGTTCTGAAGGAAATTAGTGGCACAGCCAGAAATACTAGGAGTCTGTCACCTGCTCCCACCTTTAAAGCACATCCCATTCACAGGACAAAGAAGGAATTGGGTATTCTTCATAACTATTGAAACTTTATTTGTCTCTATTTGATATCTGACTGGCTTTGGTTTTAAAAAATCTCATTCAGATTACTAAAATAATCTGCAGCAGAGCTAATGGCTGAGCAAACACTTTGCCCTGGGTTCACATCTCCCCTCCTGGGAAAATCACTGATCTTCTCTAAGCCTCCTACCACATGCATAACATCATATGGACATGTAGCATAGACAATTAATGGACTTGGTTTTGAGGACAATGATGAGAACACACTAATGAGGCATGCTACAACAGGCAGGACCTCTTCCACTCAGACTATGTTTGGAGGAGAAAATGGAGAAAAGCACAGTATATTCAGAGTATATTCACTGCAGCAGAGGGTATGGAGAAGAAACTAATCCAGTCATTCCCTATGAATTACCTTTTGTGCATTACACAGTTCTGCAAGACTCTCTAAAGGTTCATATTCTACAGTCTTTCACAAAAAAAGGTCTGTAATCATTCTAAGAGACATAAATACACAGATCTAAATTATCTAAATTGTGCTCCGAGATCATCATGCACAGCTCCAAGAAGTCTATTTCAAGAAAGATCACTGGGCCCAGGAATACTCCCAAGACTTTAATCCTAACATATGTAGAGAGCAAGTGTGAAAGTTATGATCCACCCTGATCCTCAGCCAGACTCTGTTTGCTCAGGTCCAAAACACTGTTCAGGTCTGTAGCCCTGTCTGCACCATTTTCCACTTGAACATGATGCTGGACTTAAGGAAACAGTGACATTCACCATGAGCTGAAAGAGCAGAAACATTTGTTCATCACCAGTGTTTTGTTGGCTGGTTTTGGCAGCTCGCAGTTTGCTCGGCACCGCTCTTAACTAAATGCAGCAGGGAGTCACTTAACAAAACTTCGAAAAGTGTGAGAGAAATTTGGATAGTCAAAAAAAAAAAGCACACACAAACACAATGAAGTAAATCGTTGGAACATTTCTGATAAGAATCCAAGCCTATTAAAAACTGCCATATTATGGAGAAAAATGAGCATACATTATTTCACTTGGACTTCCAGAAGTCAGGCTTCAGAGGTATAACAACATCATTCTTTGATGTTACATACAACATCCTTCCTATCACATCATCAAACCTTAGAAAGCAGACCAAACATGTTTCTTGCACTATTTTGTGAGGTTTAACAGGAAGTGCTAAGATTCAGACTTGGACTCTGCAATTGTTCGTTTACTCTTTATTTATTTAAGAAGGAAGAAAACTCTTAAGTAGGGAATCTCATTTCAAAGATACCCTGGCAAGGCATTGCAGTAGTTTCATATGCTCTATCTGTTATAAAGCATGTATCATGAAGATACACCTAATTAAGATAACACATTATTATTCCAATATCCACATGTCAGTTTTGGCATGGAAGTCAGGAATGAAAAGTATCTGACAGCTGATTGTGTCACTCTTCTTGTCAAGATGGCCAATTATCTGAGGAAACTACAAATTCTAAATATTGGGTGAGTGACATAAAAGGAACTACAGCTCCAAGTAGTTGCAAATGAACAGAAGGAACATTAAAAGGTGATGCAACTGGCGAAAGCATTCAGGGCAAGACTCTCCTAAACAGAATGGATAAAATAGCTACACAAAGGGACAGGGGGAAGAGGGAGGATTAAAGAACATGAAGCATCATTTTTTCATTTACTTTAGAAAACTTTAGGCTTATTTCTCCTGCCTTAATCCACCAAAAGTACCTGAGTTTTTTGGATTTTTTTATAGCTGATTTTATCTATTGTTTTGGCCAATATTCAATGCAATCATTTGCCTGACTTGAAATAGTGTTGTGCTTTTTTAAACTTGTAAAAAAGAGTATTCTGCATATGGTGACCTAGACAGTAGAGAAGGACTAGGTCATCACATATCAGGAACTGTTTTAAATCAACCAAGTCTTCATCTTACACAATAAAATCTCAGGGTTACCGGGTTGTTTCAGGTTAGGCAGCCTAAATCATTACTGTTTACTTAATATTTCGTTCTTCAAATGAAGAGGGAGCGTTGCATGAATTTTTGGCATCTTACCTAAAAGATGATAAAAAGGTCACTATCAAGTACTAGGCTGAGGTTTTCCAGAGCAAAGATCAAATTCTGTCTATGCTACAGCTTTTCAAAGGATACTGAGCAAATATTTAATCTCTGTACCTCAGTTTTCAAATCTACAATACAGAGATTTCATTTACGTCAGGGCTGTGTTTTGAAGTTAATACTCATTACTTAAGTTGCCAGTTGTCAGGTTTTATAGGCAACATCATCAGGGTGAATGAGCAGACGGCAAGTCCACAGCCTCAACAGGAAAATGCAAAGGCAGCTGTTAATAAATTGTAAATGCAAACTTTATTTTTCAGACCTGCAGAAAGGCTAGATTTTAGAAATGTATGAAGACTTAAAAGTCAGATTTGTATTTCCCTACAAGCTGGCTTGCTGCTAGGCAGACTTTGAATTTCAGAAGAGCCTACCACACATATAAATGGCAGGACAAGCATGTGATCAGTCTTTCCATTCACACACCAGTTTTCCCCATGCCTATATTTGATTTCGACATTTAACAACACTCTGCACTTGCCTAAAAGCCACCCACATGCTGCAGTGTGGCTGCATACGTTTTTAATTTGGCTTTTTGCGTTAGCACACAGCCTCTGCAACACTCCAGTTTTCCCTGCAAAAGGCTCCATCACAAAGTCCTGCAGCACCTGCACAATTATTTGTAAGGCCAAGCAGGCCTACTTATTTTAAAAGTATCATATAATGTTGTTCTTTGGAAGAAACTTTTCGCACTTTGGATATGAAATAAAACCACTGCCACAGACTCTATAAACCTTCCTCCATCTGTGTTATTCACGAGCTACAGTGCCCCAGGACCCTGACAATGCATGGGAGGATTGTAATGTCCAGGGCTTTTGTTGAAAGTACTGAATTCCATTTATTTAAATAGGCAAGATTACTGTATAGTGTATCATTGAAATAAACTAGAGCAGCTCTTCAAAAGCAGGAGGCTGGACAGTAAAAACAATCAATGTGCTGACAGACTCTACTCTCTAACATGAAAACCAAGTAATCACAAAGGCACTTTGGTACTGCCATCAGATATTGCTGTCAGCTCCCTAGTCTGCACACCTAAAAATAGTTTTCAAATCCTTAATATGCTTCCCCTTCCCTTTTTTCTTCTTTGCTGGCTGAGTTCAGATGAAGTCTTCAAACCACTGCCAAAGGTGTTTCTAGCTTTGATCAGACCTGGTAGAATCACCATTGCCCAGAACATACAGCGAAGGCACAGTGAAAAGGAAGGGGGAAAGTTGACCGTGATCCTCTGGTAAGAAACAAAACCCCATTTTTATCTCCATTTATTGCATGAACTTAGCAGACTTCTGTGTTTGATTGAGTAACTTTGCATTCTTGTGCTCTAAACTTAGCAATCTCTCCACAACAGTGCCAGAAGGAAAAGGCTCTCCAGCAATCTTTCAAACCCATATCAGTTATTTTGAAAGTGCCAGCAGCAAGGCTGTCACAATATTAAGGTAGATATCACTAGCTCAGTAATTAATTTGTGAATTAAATGTTTCAAGTCTCCATTCATCTTTAACTTTCCTTTCTCTAAGCTGTTGCACCACATCACTACTGAAGGCAAGTACTTCTTCTCTTGCTAACGAAAATAAAAGTATTACCTTATTAAAACAGTGTGTGAGGACTCTCTGAACACATGTGCATGCACAAGCCTTGAGAGCAGTGTTTCATTAGTCCCAGCTGGGAGTGCAGATTAAAGAAAAATGCCAGAAACCATACCTACAGTCTGACATATCTAAGATATGTTGCAATGCCTGATATGTTCTGTGGGAAAGGAGATCTATATGCTATACTCAGCTTCACTGAAGTGCTTGGCAGAAAGCATTCCTGACTCACAACAGTGTCTGTTCACTGGACTGGCCAGAGGGGAGTCATACCTAATAAACTGCCATAAAATACACATACACACACCACTTTGGATCATTGATTTCACTGCTAAAGGATGTTACTGTGTATTACAGCTTTAAGTTTTCAACTTTGTCATATTTTCTAAACTCTGATCTCTTCAATTTACTTTCAGTTATGTGACATTCCCCTTTAGCAGAGCGAAAGCATGCATTAGCTAAACAATGTGGTTTGGATTTAGCGTTCCCATGCATCATTGTGAAAATGTTTGTCTCAGCAATAGTGTCATTATTGTTACTGGGAACAGCTGCTCTACTATGTCTTCTGATTGAGGAGAGCAGAGTATCTCCCTTCCCATACCACCTCACAAGCAGGGAATCTAAAGCAGGACCTTTGAGTAGAAGTAGTTCATGAGCACACAGTATTCTGTACCTGGCTTCCTCCTACCACAAAGGAAGCAGAAAGTGCAGGAGCGCAGCAAAGAACAGCAGCAAAATAAATATTGCCAATATTTAGAAATATAAATAAATATAGAAATGAAGTTTGGCTCCCTCCTCTGGCAGTTCTTCTGGATCTGAACTGGGGACTAACCTGAGGCAGAAATCCTCCTCACTCAGGTGCAGCTTTCTGGCAGCTCAGCTCCATTAGACATGACATCCTTTGAGCGAGAATTGGAGCAGGGAGTTTGCTGCTGATCAAGCGGATGTTTAATATCTCCCTTGAGTTTCTGAAGTAGAAAGATGTAACTCTCAGCATTCTTGCCAGTGCTCCCAGCCCCACTGAAGTCAGTTTCCACGTCCAGATCTACAAGAGCGCTGGAGTCCTGCTGGGTTTGCTGGGAGCATCCCAGCGGCAATGCTGTGCTCTGCCGGCCTGTGCAGCTCGGCTCAGGCCAGCTGGACATTTTTAAGGAAAGCTTACAAAACATATTTGTGTGATTACACAAAACAGCAGGCTTTAACTCACCTTTCAGAACAGGACCTTCAGAGGTAATTAAGTTTTATTTTAAGATGGATTGAATCTGGTTTCCAGGGTATTAGACCTTTTGAAATGTCTTTGGATGGGAAGCCATGTTTTCAGTCAGCAGGCATTTCTGCAAGTCCAGCCTCTAGTAACATTTTAGCTACATGAAGACCACAGCTTTTGGATGTATTTTATCTTTTGAAAGGATCTTAGATTCCCAACTTTGTCCTGAAAATTAAGTACTGTAAACACTACATTTGTATCAAACAAACTTAAGTAAGGTAATCACACAGTCAATACACTCTTGTGTAGCATATCCTTAACATACAATAATAAAACCATAGAATGGATTGGATTGCAAGGGATCTTAGAGATAATCTAGCTCCAGCCCTGCATAGGCATGGACATCTCCCATAGACCAAGCTGGTCAAAGACCCATCCAGCCTGGCCTTGAATGCTTCCAGGGGTGGGGTATCCAACTGTGATAAAACAGTTTGAACAAGCATGGTAAAGCACCAGGGTTTTAGACAACTTTACCTTGAATATTTTATTTAAATTTCGTTTTGGCTTCAAAGTAGCTATTTCAATCAACCACAAATGCTGAAGTTCCGGTAAACTTGATGGGTGAGAAGAGATGGGGTTTCCTAGGTGAAAAAATACACACAAAAATGCAGACACAATGTCAAATAATTTCACATCCCCCTACAGAAGTAGCATAAAACCAAGTTTTACCCATTTCTGCTTAGACAGTTATATTCTGTACAGTCTGCTTACCATCAGCGATATCGTGGTTTCTGCATAATTACTTTATCCCAGTCGAATTAAATCAAGCAAAAAAAAAAAAATCCTTCATCTAAAAGATAGACAAACAGAATGCAGAGTAATGGCTAACAGCTGTGTAGGTAAGAGTACAGAGGCAAGCACAGGGAATCCAGCCCTCAGCCTGACAGGAGGAGAGGTACGTATGGTACAGATCTGAGAGCCTCAGGCGTGAACAAAATGGCTTATTTGTTATGGTAAAATTCCCAAACAGGCTACTCAGTGGTATTTGTCAACCTCGTATTTTCTCCAGGAAAATTGTCTCGCAGCTGTGTTCGAGGCAGAAATTAAGATTGCTGGGCAGCATTCCAGCTTTTGACTCTCTTCACCATTTTTCCTCAAAGGACACAGAGGGGACAGCTCCTGATCTAACAAGACTCCAGCATGCACCTGCTTTACTTCAACGGACACCAGGAGGATTTAACCACAGTATGGAAAAGCTGCTCCCTAATTTTCCTTAGCAAAAGGGAAGGCACAAGCAAAAAACGCCACCAACATCAGAACAGTCCCTGGGAGGAACATGGGAACTGACTCTTCATCAGTCACAAATGTGCAGGAAACGTACATAAAACAAGGAATAAACAGCATCCCAGGAAAAAAACATCTAGGTAGAAAGCGCGTTGTCATCCATTACACATGCCTGTAGAGGGAGGCAATCAGAGGATGCAAAGCATGGCAACAAAGGTGTTGCTGCTGACCATGGAATATCATCACCCTACATGTTATATCCCAGACGTGTCCACAGACAGGGAAAAGAAATTCATTACCTACAGTTTTTCTCCTCAAATCCTCCATGTCTTCTGGTTTTATTGTGCTTTACATTATGAAGTAACCTCTGGCAAAGAAGATGGAGCAGCAAAACACAAGTGATGATATGTCTAATCTCTTCATCATGTCAAAGAACCACTTCATTGCCCCACAATGGCCCTGCACCAGTACATTGTAACATATGTGGAAATGAAAAAAATAGCTCTTTTTTCAGATTTGGTCTCACAGAAATTAGGCAGAAGCATAACTCTATCTTTTCGCACTGGAGGAGGATCTGGAGCCACAATCTAGAGCAGCCAAGACAAAAGAGAGCCAAGGGACCTCCCAACAACTCCTCAATATGCATTTACAGCCTCATGCTGTTTCTCTGGCAGAAACGGCCTGGGAAGGAGGGCAGTGGTCCTATCCTCAGGTCACTCTGAAGAATGAATTCCACCTAGCCAGGAGGGCATGTCATTGAGGGCATGACATTTACAGCTCTCAGCGGACTCAGGGCTAACACATTCATAAACAGCTCAGCTCAGCTGCAGTCACTGGGGGGGCAACAGGGGAGGCATTTCAGCTGCAGTGCGAAAGAATAGCCTGTTTTGTTCTGATGTGCAAGTATCATCACTACTGTGGGAGAAATGAAGGGGGCCAACCAGTTCCTCAACCCCCTGTGCTGCGCACAGTAAATCGATCAACCAACCAATGCATCCAGTTCACCATCAAGTTCTGTGCATGCCTGGGAAACCCCTGCAGAGTTCAGTTTGACGAACGTGTAGCCACACGTTCCTCAAACTGAACTCTGCAAGGGTTTCCCAGGCATGCACAGAGCTCTGACTGTGGCAAAGTGTCAAATGTATTACTCTAAGGAGATCTTTGTTTTGGAAACTTGCTTCTCAGCTACAGCTTGCTTCCTCTTTAACAATTTTAAAGCCAAGAAGTTTTCTTTAGTTGTTGCTTTTGTTTTTATTTTCTATTGCTTGCTCAGCTGGGGAAGATAACAGTTTCAGATTTAGGTCACCCATGGTAAAACGTGTTTGGTGATCTCATCTTGATCCCCAGTGGGTAACCATGCAGATCACAAAGAGCAGGAGAAAAATCTAGCCCCGCTAGACAGATCTGGAAGATCTGGGGGAGAGGGGGAAGCACGTCTGCGTTTTTCTTTAATAAAATTGGAATATCTACATGTTTGCTACAGTCCAACACTAAGGTGTATTTGTAGGCCCATGCAAATTCCAGCCAACATTGCTTGGCCACCATCCTTGCTTTTGTAGGAACTGGCATTGACCTTTTTTCTTCAAAGGGTCAGAACCACTCATATGTGTTATGAAACATAACAACACTTCATCCGTATACAGCAACTCTCATTGCTGCAGTTTCCAAGTGCGGCCAGGTACTGAATAACTTTTACATTTGGACCAAATTTACAGTGTTTTGTCCATGCTTATTTCATGAGAAAAAAATGGTACAAAAAAACATATAAATGAGAAACATTATTAAAAAATTATGAGCTGCCACTGCCTTCTTGCAAGCTTAGCAGATTGTTTGTTTCTTTCCCTTCATTAGCTTGTTACTCCATTCTTTTTAATCTAATAACAACATTTTTGTTCAAGAGAGGAAAAAACCCAACAAACATATTTGAGAATCAATAATTACATACAAGGCAACTCTCAACAAAAATATCATGGCAATTATTTTTTACATCTTCCCCAAGCCACTTTTTTAAGATATGTCAGTCAAGCCACACATCTTCCACTTTAACATTATTGATGTACAAGATTGGTAAATAACTTATCACTTTTCTGCTGTGGTCATGTCACGTCCGTATGGGATTTCCTTGGATCTTATAGAGCAAGAGGTTGAACAGTACCCTTCTCCTTTAAGGAATTCACAGCATTTGTCATTCTGGTCTTGAGAGTTACGTGCTGCAAGAGCAGTAATTTTATGAGTAAGATGGAAAACCTAAACCCTAAATGCTTCTGGTCATGAACACACAAATTCCATGACACATCACATTACTGGAGATTTGTTTCAGAGGATGACTGCAGAGCATTCCCTTCCCAGCGTTGGTGAGAACAGCAGGACAGCAAAGTCACCTGTGGTCCCTGCTGGGGACAAGGCATTCCAAATTCATCATGAAAGTCCTCAAGCCACTGGGCAAACCCTGGGGCAAGAAGGGGTGTTGTCACAGCACCCCAGAACACAATTCTTGCTCCCAGACAACCTCTCTGTATGTGTTTCACTGGAGTGAGGTACCAACTAGCCAAAAAAGCTATTTGATTCTTGTCAACCATTTATAGTATTATCCTGGTTTTATTCAGAACAGTCTAACAGCAGTTCATTTATGCTGAAAGTGACAGGGAAAAAAACTTCTTCCTTCATCCCTTTGAAAAAGCTCCAACAGAATGTATCACCAAAGAGCTCTGAGGACTGAGAGAACCACAACCCTACCAGAAGTTTTAGGGAGCATCAGCTTTTCTCTACAGACACCTTTCTTTGGAGTGTCCTAGTATCAGCCTTCCTTTCTCCCTTCTTGCTTCCCTGGACACCAATTTGCTTTGCATTATAAAGCACGACAGTATTTACATGAAGTCTGCATATGCCTCAGCAGCCTGGGCCTGTAAAGTGAATTTTAAAGGAACTTGGGCTGTAGCTGTTGCTAGTGTGCTTTCTAGTTTTATTGCTGTGAACAGCTGAGAACTAAAAAAGCACACTAATTTATGTTCTATAATAGCTTCAGACTGGTACACACTGCAGACTACCACTCAGAAATTTAGGTTTTAAGGCCTTAGCACATTTTGTATTAATTATGTTTATGATAATAACACTGTGAGGAAACAAGTTTATGTATCATACACAAGTATACAATATTGCACTTATTGATGTCATTACTCCTCCAGGCCACTAAAACCCAAACAATTCCCACTGTACAATTCTCATTGCAAGAAGATATTTGTTGTCCTAAAAGGTTTATACAAACTGTTTCACTTGTCACTGATGCAAGTTCAAAATTTTTATTAAATATTCACTCAGCTGCTGGTAGTTCATTCTTGAAAATTTGTTACAAAGTAGGCAAATGGGAAAATCCTAATCAAATCTCCACCAATGATGCACAGATAGATTTTTCCACCATCCATATTGACAGAAAAAAATACTTTTGTTCTTGTTTGCTCACAGGTAGCTCCAGTTAAGTTAAAAAGATAAAACAGAAGGGGATAGAAAGGGAACTCTGTACAAGAAAAGATCTAGAATACTACAATCATTTAGGACAAAAGAAATCATGAAAATTATGAAAAATTATAACATTACAAAACAAAACTTGCCATCTGTTTTTATTACATGTGTCCAGTTTTATTGTTATTGGAAGCAGAATTCATAGGGCTTTGCTTTGTGAACGCCAATGCAATAGGAGGTGCATATGCATCTTCTTTTCTCTAGGATACTCAAAGTGGAAATTAAGTCACTGCATCTCCCACTCATGACCCACCACTCAAAGGACAGTCTTAATATCCCTTCCTAAAAGGATGAATTCACTCTTGCTGTCATATGAAATACAGTACCACAAATACTTCATTTATCAGGAGATTTTATATGCCTTTTGAGAGTGCCCCATATGGCAAGGATTCCTTTAGTCTGATTCTTGTTTACCCTAGCATGTTACTTCCAGTGACTTTGTTGCTTATCTTGTCTGTAATATGATTTATGTTAACTCATTTCCTGTAAAAGCATACACTAATAAAATGAAAAAAAAAAAAGTGAAGAAAGAGCGGGCCAGCTTTGAATTGGCATGGGAAATGTCATGAGTAACTGGATTCAAATCCTTTTAAATTACTGTTTCAGTGAACCTTTAAGGCTCCAAAGGGCATTTTTCCCTTTTTCTGCTGTTCCCATAAGATCATTTCATTGTTGCTGTTTCCATAAATTCCTGATGCAATAGATAACCTTGTGGTAGAAAGGACCTGGCTCCTTTCTTTAAAGGACACCTGCTTTTCATGCTAAAGAAAGTAAGAGCAAGTTTTGTATACATCCCAAGTAATCTTCACAAACAGATGCTTAAAGAAAGAAAGAAACCATCTGATAAACAGCCAGAAACATCGCATGTCATCAATTTGGTAGCATTTTTACCTTTTAATAGTTCCCTGGAACACCTCTGCACATTCTGGCTTGGGGCTGCAAACCACTAGGAATCGGCCATGGCTTGTATTTGCAAGAAGTCAAGCCAAGGAGGCAATGTTTTCCTTCAGGTGGAGGGCTCTGACGCCAGGCTCCATGACGTCCCTGGCAGAGAACAATTCCAGGTTCAACCTGAAAGACACAAAGCAGACGGCCAAAGGATTACTTAGTAAACAGGAAATGGCATACTGCACCACGTTAGCATTTGACGAGTTTATAATGTGCTAGTAAATTACTTCAAGATGGAAATCAATCTGCTTTGCAAATGTAAAAAAAAAATGTAATTACCCAATAAAAGTGCTTATCAAGCATTGCCTTGCTTTGTGTGATAAACTCTACCATGTGCATGACTTGGTCATCCTAGGCAGGATGTCGTAAGACCCACTTATCAATTTGCATGACTTTTCATGGTAAAAAAAGATTTTTAATCTGAGTTGAAATCCTCTGGAATTTCTGGATGATATCAAATAGATTAAAGTTAAGCGCTTTGGAGAAATTCATGCTTACGCTTATCATTGCAATAGGGTTGGTTTTCTGCAGCAGTAGCAGCTAGAAAAATTGTCCTTTCAAAGATAGTTCACAAATCATATACAGATTCTTGCAGTATTTTCTAATAATTTTCAGGTTCTAGGCAAAGTTTCAGAAAATATGAACATACAAAATTGAAAAACGTGTACCCCCTATTTCTGACAGTTGAGTGAAATGGAAAATAAAGATACTTTCTGCAAAATTTTAAGAGTTATTTCTATGGAATTATAGTAGGCCAGAGTCTTATAACTGAAATCAATTAACTGCTCTAGTTATAAGCTTGTTTCATAGTTTCTGTTTTCAAAAAAAACCCCGGCATTAATTATTCTGACTATCATCTGGACACACCATAAGCCAGAAACTCCTGGTCAGAAACAGGCTGACACAAACCACAGACAGACAACTGGAGCATACATTTGCCCACATCCTGTTTTACCATGGTACCTTTCATCCCTGTGGTAAAAGTAACTCTTTCCATATGCTATTAATTATTGTCCTCCCTCCTGACAGATATGAGGTTATTTTTTCAAACCAGTTATTCTGATGGTTTGTTATATGACCACCTGTCTAAGAGTAAATGAGCTGAGAAGACAATGCACTTCATACATGGCACCTACAAAGTTGAAGTTTCTTCTTCTAAACTGGGATGGATTTAATTTAATGCCCCCAAAAAATAGTCTTATATGCATCAAAACACGTCATACCCATCCCCAGTTATATGAAACAGACTGCAGCAATATAAATTTGGAACATCATCTTATTAGAGAGCCACATTTCAAGGGACCAAGAACACAAATTTATGGAAGTAATGAACCTCTCTGAACTGCATTTTGTTTCTGAGTTAAAATGAGAAATAATTTACCTTGCAAATCAAAGTGGCTGGGTGCAAAATAAACAAAATTTTTAAATCCCCAAGAGATGTGTTTTTATCATTCTTAACCTCATTGAATTCTACCAATTAATGAAGTATGAGGGGTGAAACTCAAAGGGAGCCATAGATGCTGACAAGCTGCTGTCAGAATTGTGCCACTGTGGCTGCTTGTTGTGTAAAACACTCCAGCAAAGGAATTTCATTGTTCCTAAGTGAGTAGATTCCTGCTCATCCTCTGCCTCTTTTCCATTTCCATAGGCTAGAAAAAATTCTATATTTGCCTGCCTTAAGCTTTGTTTAGGAATATGACGACCTAGCACAGTGAACACCATGTGAAAACATGATTAATGATAATAGCTACTTCCTGAATCTCATGAACTATGTACAAACCCCAAACAGTTTTTAAATAAGAGCAATGTGAATACTGTTTCATTCCAGCAATTTCTGGAGTGCATTTCTTAGCAGAGGGCAGACTTTCAGTCTTCACAACTTTACAATTTTTCTCTGTTGCATGGAAAGCAAATATTTCACATTATTGCAGAAACCTATGAAATATCCTTTGTTTTGTCAAATCAGCCACTTATAAAAATCTGAGGGACATCTCATTAAATGCTTCTGTGATCTAGGTTTTGTCTGGGATCATGAAGTGTGTGTATTGCCTACATCCACTATACCCCTTGCATTATCATCAGTGAGTGAGGTAAGAACACAACTAAAGACTGTGCTGATTCACTGCTCATCATCAGTGACACTGCTTTCATAAAGTCTTCTGTCTGTTGGTGTAAAGAATATCTTTGCTTTGGGGGTATAGGAAACCAGCAGGCAAAATAGTCTTTATGAAAGACTGTTACAAGGCCAAGGCATCTTTAAAAAGAATTGGCTAAAGAAAGCCTTTACCAATACATTGCTTCTCAGGTAAACACCAAGCCAAGCTGTAGTTGCACCTGTAGGATCATAAGAATCAGGGATTGTTCAAATCAGAAGGGATCTCAGCAGTTCTCTGGACCAGCCTCCTGCTGAAGGTGGACTCCACCATGAGCTCAAACAATTTCTCCCATCAAGTCTTAAAGACTTCCAAATGATGAAGGCTATGCAACCACCTCAAGCAGCCTGTGCCACTATCCCACTGTCCTCATGGTGGGAAGGTATTTCCTCATATCCAATATGAACATCTCATTTCAACTTGTGCCATTTTTCCTTGTCCACCATGCCCTGCTGTGGATACCATGGCTCCATGTCCTCAATGACCTCCAGTAGTTGTGGGGGTGAGGAGGAGGGGACACACTGTTAGGGGCCTCCAAAGCCACCTCGTCTCCAGGATGAACAAGCCCCAGTTGTGCAGCCTCACAACACCAGCGGTCCAGCCCTGACCATTCCAGTTTGCCAACACTTGCAGTTCTGTTGAAAGCACACTCCACTGCCTCCTCCAAGTAATTTATGGAAATGTTAAACATTTCTACTGATAGACCCTGCAGTACTCCCCGTGTTAGGCCTCCAGGCAGTGCATGTCCCACTAATCAGCACCCTCGAAG
Source organism: Pyrgilauda ruficollis (assembly GCF_017590135.1). NCBI lineage: Eukaryota > Metazoa > Chordata > Aves > Passeriformes > Passeridae > Pyrgilauda > Pyrgilauda ruficollis. Next base: position 7,303,071 of record NW_024524378.1, read on the forward strand.
GCAAACCACCCCACTGGCTATTTCACCATCTGGTTGTTCGGCCTCAAGACTGAAGACATTGGATACAAGCATATGATACAAAACAGCGTCAAAAACCTTGCTAACCTTCACAACCACAAGCTTGCCCAAATGCCTCCTAAAGGATGCTTTGCTCAGCTGCTGTGTGCCACTGCTGCTGCACACACATGTTGATGCAACAAAGGCCTCAGTTTTGAAATGCAATTTCAAGCAAGGACATTTCATTTACCATGCTGAAAATGCCTTTTTATGGAATAATGCAGGGTACTTACATTTGGATTTTATCAAGTAGGCCTGTCTTACTTTAATAAATTTACCTCAAAAAGAGACACAGAACTGTAGCCACACTACAAAAATAGAACCAATGTAAAGTTTTCTTTTATAGGACATGTGAGAACATTTTCTCCCAAAATATAACTCACTATAGTAGCACAATGTGTTAAAGTACTAAGGCTATTTCACCAAAGTTATGATATCCAAGTTTCAGGTTGCTTTCAAGACCACATCCATGGGATTGGATATAACATGGAATAAAGACAATCTGCCTTGTGATCTAAGTAAAAAAGTCATTTGGTAAGAAGCCAATATTCCCGAATGGCAAACTGTCTTGAAATGATTCATGAATATGTAGTTCAGACCCTGTTGCTATTAAATCCAATGGAAGCTTTCCCACTGAAATAAATTGTTAAGGATCTAACCATAACAAATCTAATCATAACACGGAGGTTTCCTTAGACAACCTGCAGTACAAGAGAACTTTTCTTCAAATAGATTTATTCCATATTTTATGTAAGTTTCAGATTATTAAAAGGACTTAAAAGTGGGTGGGAGGGAAGCATAATCCTAATTCAAACACATGACAAGGACTAAGGTGCATGAGAACACAAGCAACACTGCGTGATTGGATTTATTCACAGACTTTCCTTCCTTTCCTTCATCTGTTTTAGGCTGTTTCTCTCCTCTTTTTCTTTTTGCATTGAGAATGTTTACCCATTGACTCGCCACAGGCCATCCTGCTCAGGACAGCCCTAGGTTTTATTTGGGCTTCTTGTAAACCACTGTTTTACTGCCCTGACTGACCACTGCATCTTGTATAAATAGTTCTCAGGAGGACGTTTTGGGGGTTGCTTAATACTTGTGGTGGTTTTTCGTCTGAGTATGGTCAGAAGTTTGAGCAATTGAGAGGACAGGCTCATCAGCTAAAGGGAATTTTTCAGGTTGGAGGATGTTAAAATTACTTACCTGTGTTATGAACATTGGCAATTATTAAAGTTATTCTGTTCTAGTCTCCACTATTCATGCATTTTCTGAGACTAGAAAGTTCTTTTTTTTTTTTTTTAATACATTTCATTTTTCTGGAAAAATGGAATATTCATTGTAGTATTGAACAAGCCACACTGCTATGATGACCTGTAGCTGCTACTACGTTATAAATCCAGTTTATTTTTTTTATATTAGCTTTCTTACTATCTGTCATCTTTAAGGTTACCCCATTGTGAACAAACTCACAACATCACAGGAAATTGCTTTCATTTAAATACAAATTCTTTTTTTCCTTGCCTTAAAAGTCACAAAAAAGTTTTCTACAATACTTGTCAGAGGCCCACCATTTTTCTTTTCTACAGGACATTTAGTGAAAACAAACTATGAAAAAGCTTATCCAAAAATTACATGCCAATATGGATCTCACTGTGTAACAGAATAGTACATATGTACCACAAAAATGTTAAGCATGTGCAGATGACTAAATTCAGTAGTTTTGCAAGTAAGCTGTGTGAAAAATAAAGGGTTTTTTAGCATGTTCATAGAATACCATTGAGATCAATAAAGGGAAACAGAAAAGCCTATAAGACCTCCTTACACTGGAAAAGAGCACCACTTTAATTAAATTTAAAATTTATTTGCTCCACTCAGTGCTAGCCCATGAAATAGACACATTTAAGCTGATTTGAAGTTAAATTAAACCTCTGAAATCTCTGTGTGCTTTGATGTAAGTGCATGCATGCTACTGATGTACTTTTGTTTAATTAGTTCTATTGAAAATCACTCTTCAGTGGAACTTTGCACGGCAGACCAGGCCTATGACTCCTTGCTGTCTCTATTTTAGTTGAACACTAAACTAAGTGAGAAATCCTTATGGCTAATTCAGGAGCCAGAAGTTTTGCAGGGTTCAGACTCCCTTCAGAATATCTACAAATATTTACATTGACTGTAAGACAACAAGCTTCCCAGCATCCCCTGATCCTGGCTCCCTCAATATCCTTAAATCAGGGAACATTTAGCTATTCAGTCTAAAGGCCTTTTGGTAGAACAGCACTTACTGTGAAATGTGTTGTTTGGGTTAGCTGAATGTCTCCCTGTCACTTGTTTCCCAGAGAGGATTTGAAAGTTATATATGTTTAGCAACTACTGTACACTAAAGAAAAATGGATTTCCACAAGGTCTCATAACCTGCTGGTAAATTGTCTCTCTCTAATGCTTGAAAAATTGCAGAACAAAAAAGAAAAAGGTCAGAGATAAAAAGGTCTCTGTGTTTTGGAAAAGAGATGGATTGGGACAAAGAAGATGAGGGGTGGGAAAGATGGGGAAAATGTTGAATGTTTGGAGATTTTCTTCCAAGAGTTTGCTTTTCTATTCCATTACCTTTTTTTTTTTTCCTTCATTCTTATGAAGTTTTTCCCACCAGCACCATCAGTATAAAATACTGCTAAGTTAGAAGAACAGCAGCTTCTACCCACTTTGTATAGGTGCAATTGTTTATGCAGGGGCACTTAGTTACAAATACATGAATTAGGATGTATATGTGACCTTGGGATAAACAGGTAAATGATCATGGAAGTGGATCCACGTGCTTGAACTATACAAACAGCAACTTAATCACTACAGCCTCAACTCACCACCTGCAAAGCCATAGGTAAAAATATAAAAGTCATAGTTCTTAACTAAGTTTTCACACTACAAGTCCAAAAACAAATTTCAAAATGTAATTAGCAGCCTTCATTAGCGATGTCAGTATTAGGGGAATACAGGCATCTAAATATTCAGAGCTATTGACAGTGCCTGGTCACTGCTTCCACCCAAACCTGAAGGCATCTAAACTCAGTTGGTGTTTCTGTCCAGAACTGGGCATTTCTCCATGTGATTAGTAGCAGTTGTGGAAATGTCTCATTTCCAACAAGCAGCTGTCTGGCACACATCTGGTCTCACCAGCTCTCCAAGTCCAACAGAAGGTGCTGCACCCTGGCCACTGAAGAGTGGAATCCAGCAGACATGACCTCTAAAAGCCCACTTTTGGTAGAAACATCAGAGAATCCAAAATGGGTTCTCACCTCTGCTGTGGGGATTATGAGCCCTCACCTGGGATCTCCAAGACATGGGGGGTGATGCAGCACCCAGGCTCTCAGCAGGCCAGGAGCAAACACCCTCCTGCCAAGGCTGCTCAGCTGAATGGTCAGGAGAGAAGGAGCCCTGCAAGTAATGCAGAGCCAGCTCAAGAGAGAACGTATATGAATGTGTGTAAGTGTCCACAGTCAGAAGGATCCAATGTCAGATCAGCTATCTCCATGTCTAATGGGCTAACCCCAGAACACATTGCTGATTATTATTGTATTAAAAATGGCAATGATTCGGCTATCCTTGCATTTTCCAAGTTATTATCTAAGCCTGTGCTAATCTTTTCCAAAAACAAAAAGGGTTAAGCTTGTGTTAAATCCATTGGCCCTGGCATCATAACCAACCAGAGGCAAAGAAAGTCATTTCTCAAAATGAGACCAGTACAAGCTATCTAAATTCAAAGAAGTATTTCAAACAAACTTCCATAGGAATGGAGGAGAGAAGTGAGAGAAGCAAGTAAATTGAGCACTGAAATAAATGCCTTGTGAACTTGCTTATAACCAACAAACAGGGAAATGCCTCTTCTCTGGATGGAGCATTGAAGAGCAATTTCCAAGGGAAATTCACAGAGTACTAAGCTGGCTTTTGCTGTTTGAATGCAAAGACATGATGAGTTTCTTGCAAATGTATGCCAAAAAACCTAATCCAAACTGGAAAGAAGAGAGGAAATCTCCTATGAGACAGTTTTTATAAAAGCTTCATTCAGGGCCTCCACCCTCATGTACTGCCCCAGCCACCTTAGTTTTTCCACTCTTCCTGGTCCAAGAGAGCACCGACTAGTATATTAAAAATTCTGGCTTTAAAATGTTTGGGAATAGACAGTGATAGCTGTATATGTTTTAATAATCAGGCACAGATTATCGGCTGGTGTTCTAGTCAAAATTGGTATCGAGATTTAGGTCTAATAGATTACAAAACAAGTAAACTAAAGTAACATAGATGGAAAAAAATATAACAAATATTTCAAATTTCTCAATCCCTCCCAGAATCAGACACTTTGTAGTGGAAAACTGTAGTCAGGTTATTAAAACACAACATTAGTTACCTAGAGATACAGATTACACCCTGTTCCCAGTCCAGCAAATATAGGGGTTTGACATTTTTAACCAGAATTTCAAGCAAAAGCACTTCTCCTTCCAGCTGTACAATCAACTGCCTTGGGAAAAGCATTTAACCCCTCAAACTTCAGCATTCCTTTTTCTAAAAGAACTATATCCCTCTTATAGCTCTTTAACATTAGGAACTGTAAATAATTTTTCATAAAAATAATTTGAGCTACAAATTTCTATAAACTTTCATCATTAAAAAAAAAAATCCCTCTGCTTTTTGCGTACCATTCATGTGCAGCGCATGTTTTTTCCTCAGTTATGACTTACAACAAGGACCCTCCACTACAAGTGCAGAATGTGTTAAAAATAGTACCCTGGATGCTGGTATTACTTTCTGCTCTTCCAGGAAAAAAGTGGCTGTCTCTGCACCTGGCAGTTTATTTATAGCGAAATGTGGTCGATATATGCACCTACAATTCTGGGAACAGAATTTTTGTATGTATGACTTGCTTTCTTTTTCTCCTTCCTTGTTTCTCCCCAGCACCAGGATTCAGCTTCCTCAGGCTTTTTCTGTCTAACGAGGCTTTCGTGTCCCATTCACCTGCTGTCAGAACTCCATGTATGGAATGGCAGCAGCTAATAAAACTATGCTCATCTCTTTATAGCTTTTCATAAAACTACTCCATTCTATGTCTTTTTATTTGTGCCTTACTTCTGCTGTCGCTCTGTGCATACACAGTATACTGAATAAAAACCTCCTTCGCAATTGTGCAAAATAGCATTTAACACCTTCACAAAACTGATATTTCTAAAACAGGTATTTAATTTCTCAAACGTGCTGAAATTCAATGAAGTATTTTGTGCCATCTGTTTCTTCTTTTTTAATAAATAAGTCTTTTCATCATGGCAACCATTATGACAACCTACCAATATTTATGAGGACATAGCAACACTCACAGGAACAGAAAAAGTGACATATGAGCAGCAAAGAGACTCTGTTTCAGCTTAAGGTGAACTTGGAAGGAATCCCCGGTGCCAGAATGAAGATGATGTCCTTACACGCAACTCCGGAATGCTGAGGTGTAACTATTACGTCAATGGATGTCTGTATTCCCACATCCAGCAAAGACCCCCAGGGGATTCCAGCCTGCCTCGAACCAGACCCACCATTTCTTGAAGGAGTTCAAACAGTTGTTCAGTGACATCTTCATGAGATCAGCCGCACAGCTGGCTTTCTGGTGAGGCTGGCTGGCTTTAAGTGGAAACTGTCAGTATCTGCCAAATGGTGGCCAGACACCAGAACAGACTTTCCAATTAGTGGAATACCCCATTTGATGGCTGGATGTGATTTTCCTCTGTGTGTGTGTGTGTGTATGTGCATGCTCTCCCTGCGTGCTGCCACATCTGAAGGCTGCGGTGAAGCCCTTGCAGGGAGCCTGTCGTCCCAGGTGAACCAAAAGGGAGTCAGGCAGTCTCCTCCTCACTGGGCCAGCAGAAGCCGTTTCAAATTTCCCACAGCTGAAAATCACTGTGTGCAGGTTTTACGTAAGGGCCTGCTGGAGCCGGAGCGGCTCCCTTGCTGCCCACCAGTGAGCTGTGAAACACAGGTTATTAGTTCCAGATGCTGCTTCAGCGCCTTTCCTTCTGCAGAAAGTGTGCAGAAGTCACTTCTTTTGGTTTCTCAGGACTGCCCAGAAATAGAAAACACCACCAAAAGTCACTGTGGATTTGTTATCCCTCTCTCAACATCAGGCAGAAAGTCTTGTCCATGAGCCAAAAGGGATCTGTATTACACTCACTATGGACCTTACAGCTGATTCACAATGGACCTCACAGCAAGAGCCAGAGCCTCATATTAAGTACCAATCCATTGTCACTGCATGTCTAATACATGCAGCAGGTATGCCAGCTCCATGACAGTCCCACTGACACTCTAACAGGAGCCTTATTTTGGACAGAAAAGAGAAGCGCCTTGTGACAGAAACCAGAGGAACACTCAGCTGCTTCAAAATTCCCTGCACTATGTCTTCATGCCTCCAAACTTTCACCCTGAGGTTTTAAAGAGCTGCCTCAAACCTTTCAAACTTCTTACAGGTTTGTTTCTCTCAAAAATCTCTCTACAGAAAAGTCATTTTTCTTATAACTTCTTAATTATAATAGAGGCAAATACTGTGGATGCGTCTTTTTGCCAATTTATGGTACAACATTCTCTTGTAAATTCAAACCATTTTCTTCCTACCACACTGTGATCATAATCAATACATAACTTTGGTAGAACTCACCATTTACATTCTGCATATTTGGAGATAGAAAGGAATCCAGCTTTAACTGTTCATGAGAAAAAATGGTCCAGTAGAGAAGCTGAGCCTGCAGTTTTCAGATGTATCAGAAAATATAACTTCTTAAAGCCTGAAAACATTCCAGTGTTAAAACATTTTGGGCTCACGGAAAGGTAATTGTGAAAATATACAGGCCCTGTGTAAACATTAAAGTATTTACGAGGTCCTTCAAGGATTTCAATCCGACAGATTGTTGGCTCGTCTTCACAATCCCTGTATTCGTAACTTCTATTGTATATCCTTGGTTATGAGCACTGCAGTAACTACCAGTGCACTTCCAAGGGCAGTAGGTCAGCAGTGTGCTCTAACTCAGCCTCCAGCCCTTCCAATCCAATCCCTCCAGCCCTTCCAATCCCTCACCTCAGCCAGCTCCATACTTGCTCCTCACCCACCTCTCTGTGGAAGCCTGCAGCTCCAAAATTGGAGGGCACAGTGCCAGCTCTCATCCTGGATGTTTTAGGAAAGGGAATGGCTAAGACTGGGAAAGGTTTATTTTAGATTAGAGGAAGAGTTATATCTGTTGGTATTTACTCTAGCATGGGAAAGGCAATTTGTTTCATTTGTTCAGAGTCTGCTCTACAAATAAACAACTATGTAATGTAATGCAACTGGAATCTTGGGCTTCTTTTTATGGTTTCACCAATCTAAATAGATAAAATCATTTTGATTCATGTACTATCTTTAGGTAGTACCTTCATTAAATAGTCAAAATGAGACCAGGTAAAAATCATCTTCTAGAGTTCACAAGAAATTTTGCCTTTACATAAGGCCTTTTGTTTAAGAAATTGACAATACTTGGCAAAGACAATGGACACTGAAAGCCACATGAGACACGGAGGCATTGTTTTCCCCTCTGTAACTGAGAATATTGAAAAATGAATTGGTTTGGCCAAAGCAACATGAGAAAATGGGGCAGGCCTGAAAACAGAACTCCTCCTGCTTCCCCCCATATAGCCTTCCTCTCCCTGTCTCCTTTGAATATTCACATAATGTGATTAAACTGTTTGCATGTGACTTTTTTTCCTAATGGATTTGGACACTGAAATCACTTCATGAAAAATTTGAAATTTGGGGCGAAATTTAACAGTAGAAAACAGTGTCTATGTTCTCTGAGGATTAAAGCTGAAAAGGCTCATTAGTTCATCTTTGTGGCTCATTCAGTGTCACTGAATTTTGGGTTTGTTTTTTTTTTCCAGAACTCCTATAAAAAGAGAAAATCAGATCTCCTGAAAACTGCAGAGCTAAGTAGCCTTGTTTACCACACCTGTCAGAAAAGCATGCCTCCAAAACATAAATATTTGGGTTAATATACACCAGTAACTCTGCCCAGCTGGAAGTTTGCCTTCCATTCATGTTCAGATGAACCTTCTTCACACAGGTTCATGTGCATCACCTCCTCACTTTGTTTTGTTGCTTTCAGGAGCAGTTCTGGATAACCTGGTTGCAAGCACAGTCTGAAAGCCGGTGCACAGTGAAGCAAGCTGGCATCAGCCCCTGGCCAGGTTAAGAGGATCATGAAGGGAGACACGCTGGACTGTCCCACAGAGAGCTGCTGTAGGTACAGGAGGGAGCAGTGAATCCTTTCACCCATCCCACGTGGGCACCACCAACTGCACCACCCTGAAACCAAGGCAAGGCTGCACTGCTGCTCTTCGGTGCACATAAAGCAGCCCCTGGTTCTGCCATAGCATTTTTGTCAGGGGTTCAATTCCAATGTTCAGGGCTCATACAGCTGCTTTTTGGGTAATGGGATCACACCAAACTCAAAACCCAACACAGGAGAATAGGCAAAAAAAGGGAATAAAAATGGTTCTTTGCCATGTTTTCTTAAACCTGACATAGGCTTAAAGCCCAAATGTAATTTTAACAAATCTCACCCACATCTCAACACCTTCTCTCCATCTTTTCTGTGGTATCCAGGATGCTCCTGAGACAAAGCATGGCCTTGTTATAGCAGCTCCCTTTTTCCTTTGTGCAGCCAGAAAAGGATCCAGCTTCCCCCACAAACACTCTAAAATAAAGATGGACTGGATGCCCTCTGATGCAAAACTTTGCCAAGTCCACCACCTAATGATGTCTGTCAGTAAGAAAGCACCAAGCAGTCATACAACACACATCTTCTCTGAGAGGCAAGACAGGATGCACCACATGTTGCACCATGTTGGCAAGCTGTCTTTGAGCGAATACTCATGCCAGCAAGACGAGAAAGGAATCTTTTCATGTAGTAGTTGCTAGTGCAGGCCCAAACCAAAAGCACCCTCCCAAAAGTCTGCTGATTTTCAAAGTCCAAGGTATCATCTGAAAAAAAAAAAATCACTAATTACCCAAATTTTATTACAGGCCAAACCAAGACCTTGGATCCCAAATAACCCTCAGACCTGGGTTGGCTCAAATTCTGGATCCAATGTCTGCAGTGTGGGCTAAGGCAAAACCAGAAGGGAGAAAGAAAAAAAATCGGCCTTGCTCCATGGATCTTTAATATAGGGCCACCTCTGATACACTTTAGAAAAATATAATGAGACCACTATAATATATGTTCCAGCCAAAATTCTTGGCTCCCAAAACCAGCTTTATATGGTATGTAATACAGAAACACCCAGGAGACGCTATAAGAACTTCGACAAGGCTAATATTAAGCTAGAACAAAACAGAACTACTGGCACCAGTTCCACTCAGCTCTTAAGTAAACTTGTCCCATTAAAAAGTAGCCTCTAAGATATTTTCTCTCTGAAGTGTATAGTAGCTTATAAAAAGCAGGAAGGGTTGCCAAGTCATAGATGTGTTCAAGTACTCCTTACCCTCATTAAGGAACATTCCCTGGCAGCCAGCAGCTTTGAGTGTTCCAGTGAACCAGATTTTATAAGGGGGGTGTTTACAGTGGTGTGTGCAATGTAGCTGGAAATCATAGTGCACTGTAGCAGCCCTGCACTAGATACAGCTGTGTCTGGAGCCTTATCACCCAGAACACAGAATAAAACAGGCAGGGTGATCAATGAGGTTCCAAAAATATAATGAGTATTAACAAAACAAATCTTAGGCCTCCCTGCTCCATAGGAAGCAGAGCATCCAGAGATGAGTGCCTAAATACAAATTAGGCAGTGAAATACCACTGAAGATCCAGGTCTCACTTCCAGCAGTTTTGTACATAACTATTTACAGAGATGTCTTCACAGTCAGTGTGTAGATAATGTAGCTTCTCAATGTACCCACTGAATTCTGCAGCAGCTAGGAGTCACAATCCTTTGTGGAGTTGGACCTTAATGCTGCCCCCCACCTTGCTCATCTAAGGGCTGGTTTTGCTTCTCCATTCTGCCTAGGGATATTATCCAGACCTGTAAGAGGAATCAACAAGATGATCAAACACAGAAGGTCTTATCATCCTTAACACCAATAAAGAACTAAGTAAGAGAAAATCCACACTTTGACACTACCAGTGCTGAGGACCTAAAATCACGTGTTCTCATGAGTCTGTCACTTTTCCTCTCTGCTACCAACCAGGTGCTGTTTACCGAGGGTTTTTCAGTTTCCATTGAGGAAAGATCCAAATCTATGTGGCATTTAAGCAAGCTGTTAGTTATCTGAATCCTTCACTCTGCATATACGAATATAATTTATCACCTGTTTATAAATACATGCTAGCTACTAGTTCCTACATAGCTGACCCCTGTCCCTGTTTTGATTTGGGGAATCCAGCAATGCACAGTTTATAAATCTTGTGATCTTTCAGAATAATACTGAACAAAGAAGATGCAGAACCTGGCACAAATGTAACTGTGTCATCTACACTTTCCCAGAGCAGCAAACCCTCAACCAAGCTGACACAACTAGAGGAAGAGGTCAGTCTCTGCAAAATTACATCTGGGTGTAGGCATTTGAAGATTAAAATACTACTAAAGTGTAGCAAATAAGTGGAACTTAAAAACAGCAGAGCCTTACATAAACTGTGTGGTCACTGAGATAAAAGACCAAAGAAGCAAACTGGCAGGCTCCCACAGCATCTTGTTAGCTGCAGGATCAGTCAGAGAGAAAAAAGAAAGAGAAACCTTGGTCCACAGGGAAAACACATGGAAAGATCATTGCCAGACACCTTTCTGTAGAATTTCTGCTCCAGAACTTCTGCTAAAGTTTCAAGGATGCTCAGAAGCAATGAGGAAAGAGAGATAAGGTAACATGTAAAGAGACTAATTTTTTTAACTGTCTTATCTTAATCTGTGGATTTCCCATGCTAGGTGAAGTAACAAGATCTGAAGCTTGGAACTCTTACTAAGACTTAATGGTAGGCCTCATAATTTGTTTCAATTGAGTCACTATTCAGGGTTTGGGATGCCCAAGCTAGAAGAGAGCTGGGGACCAGTCCAAATCCTAGAGGTCTAAGGTGGCTGAATGGTGAAGCATCATTTGTTTGAGAGGATAACAAGGAAACAGAGCATCCAAGAAGTATGCTGGAGAGACCAGGGACAGAGAATGATATAGAATCGTTTGGGCTAGAAGAGTCCATAAAGATCATCCAGTTCCAACCCTCTATACCATGGGCAGGGGCACCTTCCACTAGACCAGGTTGCTCCATCCAACCTGGGCTTGGACACTGCCAGGGATGAGGCATTCTCATCATAAGAAATGTCTTCCTTATATCCAATCTAAACCTCTTCTCTTTTAGTTTAAAACTGTTGACCCTTCTCATATCAATAGAGGCACTGATAAAAAGTCTTTCTCCATTTTTCCTGTAAAGCCCATTAAACATTAAAAAGGTGTCCCCAGAGCTTTCTTTTTTCCAGGTTGAACAACCACAGCCTTTCTTCACAGGAGAGGCATACCAGCCATCTGATCATTTTTGTGGACCTTCTCTGGACCTGCTCCAAGAGACCTCTGTCCTGAGGGTTCCAGAGCTGGATGCAATGTGCCAGTGAGGTCTCACAAGAGCAGAGTAAACCTGCTGGTCACATTTCTTTTTACACAGTCCAGGATACAATTGGCTTTCTGGGCTGCAATTACACATTGCCAGCTCATATCTGTTTTTTTGTCAACCAGCATCCTCAAGTCTGCAGGGCTGCTCTCAGTCCATTCATTACCTCGTCTGTACTGGTGCCAGAGATTGCCCCAGCACAGGTGCAGGACGTTATGGAACTTCATGAGGTCCACAGTGGCCCACTCCTCAGGCCTGCCAAGGCCCCTGTGGATGACATCTTTTCCCTCAAGCAGATGAACAGCACTACTCAGCTTTTCATCACCCAAACTCACTGAGGTTACAATCCCACTGTCTATGATAGTTGCTGGGGTCTGCCTTTTTATCCTTCTTAGAAATGGGTATGAAGTTTCCCTTTTTCCAGTCACTGAAGACTTCACCTGGCTGTCATGACTTTTTAAATATGATGGAGAGCAGCTTAGCAACTACATCTGCTGTTTGAGATATATATCAGCCTATTCAGACTATGTCTAAGAGGATTTAGGCTAAAACTTGGCAGTCTGTAAAGTGTCTAGCTATAAAATCCTTACCAAGTTGTGATGCTATGTATTTTGCTTTAGAGTATTGGTATAGTCTGTGATCAGGTTGTCCAGAAACTTTCTTTAATGTGCTTGGAGAGAAAAAAAAGAAGGAGTGGGAGTAAAATGAAATTTTATATATATATAAATGTATATATATATGTCCTTCAAGTGAATAGGACCTCATTCTGAACCAGGAAAGCAGTTATAATTCTTTCCGTGGGCTTGTCATCTAATTGGAATACCATGGGAAACTTTATGGCTTCTTCCCCTCTGTTTTATCTGCTGTGGTACATATAGAAGTCATCCATAATGTCACAGATTGTTTTTATTTCCTCCTACTGCATTGCTGGCAATTTTTCCTCTCATGATAAACACAGTTAGATTATACCCAACATTCAATGTGCTTGTTAAAACCTTTCAGGCATGGCTACATTTGGAAGAAAATGTGGACAGAGTGAGTCGCCAACATTTTATTTTTCTAGAGGGTCATTTGAAGCTAAAAGATTGTCCAGTAGACCTCAGTACTGGGAGAAAAGTGAAGTGTCCTGGAAATAGCTTTGGCTGTGGATCTATACCTAATTAATTCCTAGAGAACATCTCAAAGAATCAGCATTTCTGCTAATTATTTTATAGAAGGCAGAGTTGTCACTAGCTAGGATAAATACAGACCCAGCACCTACACTTAGGAGAGGAAACAGTACTTATTACCTGGCATAAATGCCATGAAAAAATGAAGATTTGGATACTAGTTTATACACTGAAAGACACACAGGACATGTTGGATTAATGTAGAGTTAAAAAATAAAGGATGCAACTTTTTTCCAAGCTATTCATTTACTCTTTAGTTAAAGCAAGCACTTTCAAAAAACAATTCTTCTTACCTGCCTTTAATTGCTGTCCTCGGATGGCAGGAATCACCACCTGAAAAGGTACATCTGTACAATGGTACCCAACACACACGAAGCCCAGACCAGTCATCCAGAAGTCAAACCACACTCCACCATACTCTGTTGTTTCTCTGTTCTACAGCTTTTGCTCACAAGAAACAGTGACAATGGTCTGTGAAAACCTCCACTGGATTCTCAGTGGGACCATTAATAAACAGCATCCACCTGGGCACTGTGGAGCACTTACTGCTCTCAGGGCTTCAGTGGCAGTGTAATTCAAAACCTACCACAAGCCTGAAGAGAAAAGGAGTCTTTCATTCTCTTTGTACAGCACATCACACTATGGGGACCTTGCTCAGGACCAGGGTCTCCATTTTCCCCTTTTTCTCTCTAAGCTCCAGGTCTCAGAGAAGCCACACAGCCTCTGCAGAAAACACGACACCGCAAAATTACAGATCAGCAACACGAGAGACCTCACCATTTTCTCCTGTAACGAACAAAAGGTTCCACATCCAAGTAGGGAATGTATTTCAGCTTCATGAGGGAGCTCTACAGGGGACACATTGGATGAGGATACATTGAACAAGTCACCAACCATCTTGGGCAGCATGACCGCCAGCACTACCTGTGAGGAGGACTGGATCATTTGTGAACTCCACCTAAGGAAAAAATGGAACAAAGGACTTTGCAATTTTTTCATATACCTGGAGATGAAGGCAATGGTTACACAGGACTACCTACTTCTTTCACAAGGGAATGGAAAGCAACTCAGTCCACTGAAAGGAGAAGGGTGCTCCCCTCCTCTTCCAGGTATAGGCTATCAATCAACATTTCCACCAGAGAATCTTGGCTGATGCAGTGGCAGCTCCTCCTCCCGTCCCTGTCAGCTTGAAGCATGACTCTTGCATTAAAATTCACATCTGATTCCCATATTTCAGGTGGCTTGTGATAATTCAGATGTAGCAGAGGATAGTGAGTAGAGATGAAGTAGCCAGATTGCTTAAAATAGCTTGGCATTGTGACAAATATTTTAAAATGCAAACAAATCCAAATTCTTTTTCTTTCTTGCTGAGCTCAGGAGATATACACTTGTTTTCCTTACTCCTGCTTCCTGACAGAACAAGCTCCTTGAGCAAACGTTGTCTTGAAGGATGCCAGGAAAGGGATGAAGCAGCTTCCAACAGAAGTCCAGCTCAGGAGATCAAGCAGCAGGAACATCAGTTACCACGCAGAACAACGCTGGGCAGTACAAGGCATGGTTCAGGCATCCCTGTCCCCACAATCACAAACCTATGAATTGGCATGAAGTTCTGCTTGTAGAAAATCATGTGCAAAGATTATTGTATCTCACCCAAAACACCTCTTCAAAGTGTACTGGTCCTTTCTCCCTATGTAGTGACTGTATGTTCAGAAAAGTGGTGAGGTATGTAGTATGTTTTTATACTTTAGTACCCTCGAGCTGATTGGTTTTACCTCCATGGTTGCGTACAACCACTATAACTAAGCACAAAGGTAGACCAAGTTCACCTGACCTGCTACTGCAAATGTCTAACAGCTGTAGGGGAAGCAACTTAAAGCACACCAGTACAAGTGCCTTTGAATAAAGGATTCAGAGTGAATCCTCTCACACAAAATAGAGGAATGGGAATGTAATTAATGTTGTTTAGACCCACAATTAAGTGGGTCTCACGCTCAAAATTAAGTCAAATATTTTTCATGGTGAAAACCACTGCACAAATATATTGTCCTTACCATATTTACTAAGGCTTTTTAGTAAAAATTGCCATCTCCTTTCACATCCCACTATTTTCCCTGGATATATTGTCCTTACCATACTTTACTAAGGCTTTTTAGTAAAAATTGCCATCTCCTTTCACATCCCACTATTTTCCCTATCATTGCATCCCATTAAAAAGGTATATTCATTAGCAATTACCCTGCGACTAAATATGCCATCTTTCCTCATAAGACTAAGAGGCTTTTGCCCAAGAACTTTTCTCCAACTCTGACAAAGTGAATTACAGCACATGGCCATTTAATAGACCTCATCAGTTAGAAATTGTTAAGCACTTCAAATATCTACATTCAAAGAATGCCAATAAACACATTTCTGCATGATAAGCTGTAGGAAATTTATCCAGACTTAAATTTTCACCCTCCTTCTGTCTCTGTTCTGGGTCTGAAAAGATAACATTCAGGATGATTTACAGCATATCCCAACAAAGGACTCATATGGCATGGTCAGCCATGTACAACAGAGTCATGCAACTGCCCTTTCTGCTTGGACATAGCCAGAGATTTCCAATAACACCACAGCATTCTTTGAATTTCTCTTTAAACCTAGCATTCAGTGGTTTTATTTAAAAACAGGAACATGTCAGATGAAAGGAAAACAGCAACTGTGGGATTTTAAAAATTGCTTCATCATATCTGCTGCAACTCATTCACACAAATGGAGTATCCTTATTGTGGATTCCTTTTAAGGTTTTTTTAAGTATCGTGCTACAGGAAACTCTTCTGGAATAAAACCAACAGTAAAAATTACTATAAAAAGCTATAAAAGCACTCTGAAACTCTAAATATAAAAACTCTTGAAACTTAAAATCTAAAAAATACTTTCAAGTGATTGTTTTAACCTATACAGAATATCTTCAGAACAGCAAGAACCAGAGCCTAGCTCACCAGCCACCTCTTCTTGGTTTTCATCCCACTTTATCCTTTCCTCCTACCCCTCTGTCCTCTAGGAGGAACAGTCAAGCTGACCTGGCCCAGACCCTCCTCCTTTACTGTCGGAAACATTCGGCAGCATTTTACATCTGCAACTGAGAAAGCCTGAGGCTTGTGCTGACTTTCCCCAGCCCTGCAGCCTTCCTGAGTGCTGGGATCTGGAGGGAGGACGGCTCCTCTCGACAGCAGCACTCTGAATGCTCGGAGCAAGTGCCTCTGCATTCAGTGTTGGACTTCACTTCCTCCAAGGGTTAATCCTGTCCAGCAGAAACACTGTTTATCTTTGGCAAGCTAGAATGGCTGAGGTCATTTCTAAAAAGACATGTTAAAAGCATTTTGAGCAATATCTTTTGTATGTAAGTAAATTTAAACTTTGGCCACAATAGTGCCGATGGTGTTGTTCAGAACTCTCACTATAGATGGAAGTTGGAGAGGCAATTTCTGTGACACAAAATTTTCTTGGATATAGGCAATACTGGAGCAAAAACATGAAGAAAATATGCAGATGATTTATAAATCAATTATATATTTCAAGCATAAGAATAAAAAAACAGATAAAATAATTTATAAAATTTCACGAAATCTGCACAAAAGTTTAACCCCTTATGTGATCTTAAGATAAAGTGAAGTTATACAGTAATTATAGATCAACTTATTTATGAACCCCAGCCTAAAGCAAAGTCTTATCTAAAAATTGACTTGATTTCATATCCAAGTACTTAGAGACCTAGAGAAAACCATTCACTGAGAGTTCAAACAAATTCTTGCAACAAAGAAAGAGTCATACATGAAAGACTCAGTCATTCATATAATAAAATGTATGCTGTCTTGGTGCTGATGAAAAAGGAAGAAGTCAAAACCTGCAGCTAAATGATGGCAATTCAGCAGCAAAGTTCTCCTTAGGGTATCTTAAAAAATCACGGACGCAGAAATTAACCCAAGAACTGTGATAGATTCAAGTCATCTCATATAAGCACATGGACAGGCACGAATCTTCATGCACACAATATCTGGGCTCTTCATAAGGCTTTATTGGTATTCCCTGTTTAGAGAAGGGCCATCTGCTCCCTGCTGAGAGAGACAAAGTGCAGAGCCTCGGGATTCGGCTGCATGAGGAAGTTCATGCTCAGTGAGCTGGGGTGTGAATTTACTGCATATTAGCTACTCTGCACTAACTGCCCATTTGGGTGCCCTTGGTGCTTGGGAAGTGAAAAACAGCATATTTCACCTTCAAAAAGGAGCCTACCTAACTCACACAAAAGCACTCTTGAAGCTAATCTGCACAAAAGCACTCTTAGTAGGCACTAGAATCATCCACCCAAGGGAATTAGTGCCAAGTACCTAGCAGGCTGTAAATCCATACTGGAGCTCTCTGCATGCTGATTCTCCCAGCAGACAGACCCTTGTGAGCCCAGAGCAGCAGCCAAGCAAGCCCAGCCACAGCCCAGCACTATCATGAGCCCATGTGGTCCAGGGCTGGAAGCTTATACATCTTGTCCTTTAAAAACACCTATGTGTACAAACCAGCTCCTAAAGATTCTCTAAAAGGAACAAGTTATACAGATTATTACTGGGGGAGAGAGAAAATGTAGGTGACAAAAGCAGAGAAAGGAGGGAGGGAAGTTGGGGGCAGTCACAAAACGCCTACAACTCTTCAGCCATAAAGCGGAATGTTTCATTTATCAATATTCTTTCCAAGACTGCATTCTAGGGGCTGCTCTTTAAGATGCAATTTACTCTCTGTGCATATTGCCAGATTTTTTTTTTTGGTTCCTTTTGATCCTACGGGTGAGACAGACTGTGCCAAAAATGTCTTTGCCTAGGGCACCCGTCTGTGCAGAGCCAGCAGCTCTAATAGGCACTGGAAGCACTCGGCGCTGACACTTCATACATCAGCAGCCTAGTAAATTGTACTTTTTTTTTCAATAATCTTTCTATATACAAAATCCTGAAAAATGTCATTTACACACAAAGAGACCACAATTAATTTATCAGCACAGTTATTCAAACATCTTTAGACATCATCTTTGTCACCAGAGGAACTTTTCAACAACCCCCAATAGTCTTTAGTTTCTCAGGCCTCCACATCATTATAATCTATTAGGCACCTTCATGTTAGCTCTGTTTTATTATGTAACACATAATTATGCATTTCATTAACAGCATCACCAGGCACAGTACATCAAAGAGAGAAAAGCAGCTGCCCAGGAAATTCAAAAAGATGCAGTTTACTTAAAGCTCACTGTTAAAAACCTCCCCCGCTTTCAGTTAAATTGTGACTAACGTGTTTCAAAGATTTTACTCTGGCTCACAGAGCAGAGTCCAAACAACCTCATTAGATGCAAGGCTGCTGATGCAGTGAATATTTCCTGAACCCTTGATATTCCCAATAATATAAAAGGAAAAAATCATCAGCTAGCTACATAGTGCAAATCAATTTTCTTCTACTGAAAGCCTACTTAGCCAGAGATCTCTCTTGCTACTTGCAGCTTACAAGGAAAAATGCAGAAGTGGGGGCTCATCAAAAAGAGAAAAATATATATATTTATTTTGTATTTTAATTAATTTTTCAAGATTTGTTCAAATAGAAGTCTGTCTGGCCAACTGAACAAAGAAAAGGCAAAATCTTCTTCCTTCAGATAATACAAAAATCATCATCCTCGGAAGAAGCAAACAACTTAGAAGAAATAATTTTGTCATTTTTCACAAGGTTACACTAAACCAAAAGGCTTGGAATTAAGAAAACATTTAGAAAAAAACAAGTAGCTGCAGGACAGAGGTACAAGACAGTACATATGGGAGCAAGTTTAAAAAGGGGGTGGATGGGAAGGGACTTGAAGTCTCGGTACTAGCAGCCAAACCAAATAGTTTTGGAGTTGAAGCTGCAGCTGGCACAATACACTACCTCTGGGCACAGTTTCCCAGTGTTCTCCCAGATTTTGTGGAAGAGCACACACTCCCCCTGGAAAGCACCTTTGAGTTCTTGCGCGTACAACCAGAACTTCCCTCCTTGGAAATTTTTGCTCCTATTTATAAAAGACACCAAGAAAAAATTGTTCACGGTCAAGAGAATATTTCCAAAGGGTGGAGGGCTTGTAGCCAGCAGAAAACTTTTGATCATTCTTCTCTTGGAGCAAATACGAACAAGGCTGCAAGATAATCATTTGATGTAAAGAATGGAAGGAGACTACAATTCCCTTGTCACAGAAGTAAAAGACCTGTACATACAGCTTTCTTGAGAACTGGAGTTTATGGAAGTAACATCAACCAGGATTAAGTTACTTGTATTGTCACAACCATTTCATAGACAATGTAGATCTGCATTTCAGTTTCTTTAATCTTGGTCTTATCATCTGCTGGCCCTCAGCAACCTGTGTGCTGGAACACTTGAGTCACTTTAATTGCCACTTAATAATGTCCTGACAAACCATGAATTAAAATGCTGTTATCATGATCCACTATTCCCATCTGGGATTATGCCAAAAGAGGCACCTTCTTCACATATCGATACAACTGAATACTCCCTTCCTGAACTTGCATTAATCTCTCTCTTTAAAACAAAGTGAAAAATATTCCTTTCCTGTGCACTTCACCTTTAAAGAAATCCTTTATAGTCTTAGGACTACATTCATTAACGCAATTTGCTTTGCTGTCTCCTTATCACTCGCCACCATCACCGCTAAAAATTTTTGGAAAAGTGGGATGCTGCATTACAATAAACATAAATCTCCTGAAAAGTCACGATTGTCATGCTAGCCCTGAAAAGTTATGCACTAAAGTTGCACCCTGCTGAAAATGATTATTTCTTGCAGCCTGAGGCACACGAAGCTGTGCATCACACTCTACAAAGGGCGGCACACCCAGCGTAGGTTCACTGCGAGGACGTCCTGCCAAATCCTAGTGCCAGGAGGATTGCACAATTAGTGGGATTCTTCCTCTTCCAGAACTCAACACCATTAACTATTCCAAGCCATTACAAGGAGTAGGCAGCCTCTAGTACCCTAGAGCTTAACTGCTGCCAAGACAGAGCACGAAAAAATATCTCAGTGCAAGGCACATACTTTTTAAGCAAAGTTGTTCTAAGTAATCACACTGGTGCACTACTTCTTAATTTAACTTAATTTGTAGTGTTAAGTAAGCTCTCATGCCAGTTTTCTCTGATGTGAATTTTAATATTTTTGTGAGTTTTTCTGAAGCCAACCAGCATTTTGTTGATGACTTCGTTGGTAGAAGAGAGAATTTTTTTTTTCTAAGACCTAGAAGCAGGACATAGACTGCAAAAGAGAACATAGAAATACTCAGCACAGCTAAGTAATCCCTGGAAACATATCAAAATCCTTTGAGTCTCAGTCCTTGTGAACTTGATGGAAAATGCTATGCAAATGTTTGATTTCTTGTTTCAGTCCCTCAAGGCCTATAAATACACCTGTTTTGACAGGTGTGGCAATGGATGCAAGTGATACCAGAAACAGTATTGGTGATAGCAGTGACTCTTGCCAAGATCCCCTGGAAAGACATCTATCAGTGATTTTTTCTGTAAGCTGGCTCTTCACCTTATGTACACAGCAGACATGAAACCCTGAAAGGAGGTTTCAAAGCCATCTAAATCTGTGTCAGAAAGGTAACACTGGTGTGTGTTGTGTCAAGTGAACTTTCTATTAATAAAAAGAGCAGCATTGTGTATGTGTGTTGCTGAATATGCCCAAAGATTCAGCAGGCTCACCTATTAAATCTTTTCAAAACAAGCTCCGTACTGTATAATAACCCAGCTAAGCAACCTGGTACTTCTTTAATTCGGAGTATTGCAGAATGCTTTTAATTATGATTCATGAGCATTTTTTAAAATAAAGTAGACAACTGCCATGAATATCTGTCGTATTTAAATGAAGTTAAAACCAACATCTTCAGAATGCCAGAATTCTTAATGTCCCTGACTCCTGAGGTGTAGAAAAGGCTGGAGAAGAAAGAGACACTTGACTACAGACAACTGCAGACTACACAAGGTTTTTACCAAGGCTTTCTGATAAACTCTCTACACCCCCAGGCTAAGAAACTCATTTCAACTTTAACTTCAGTGGTAGATTAGACCTTAAATAGCAGAAAACTTACAAAATCTTGCTGTTGTCTAAAACGAGCCTAGATATTCATTCACTGCCAGTTCCTTAAAGAACTGCATTACAAAATCTGAGGTCCTGAAACCATTCCCCATCCCGTTCTCTGTGAGAATAGTTTCACTTATTTCATTTTCCAGAAAAGCTACTGCCAAAAAACACACAGTGCTCTTCCCCTAGTTGGAGTAAATTCAACATAAAATAGTAGGACCTAGTGTATTGAACAGTTTGCTGATTACGCATGGTTACGCCAATTATTGTGAGATTATTTTGAATAAAGCTAGAATCTGTACCATTCTATTCTGCATCTCTTCTTCTTTGTAAAAAGGTTGCAATCTGAAAAAGTGCAAAACATACCATTTGAACACACTGGACTCCTCACAACAGGCAGTGAAAGGAGAGCAAATGCCTACCCTGTTAGGAATATCTGCAGGCTTGAAGATTTTGAAAAATTGTTTTACTAGGGTTTAATCTCTTCATTAGACAAAATATCAGGCAGCTCAGTAACAGAAAGCTAGGCCCTGTCAAAACAACTTCTGTGAACCATCTCAGGTGTAATCAAAAAACAGTAAGTGATCCCTAAACTGTTTAAGTGTGACAGGCTGATGCATTAAACAGCCTAGCACTGGGAAGAACCTGCCAAATTATTTTCCAAATAATATGCACTTCCTCTGCCTTCTTTAAGGAAACACGATGTAAAAAATCTTGAATACTACTCATTTGTCCCAGCTTCTGCAAAAGATTTTCCTTTCCCCACCAAAATCAGATGGAAAAGCAGCCTTGTGGCATTCTTTCATGAGGAGTTAAAGTGAAGACTGTGGCCATGGAGAGAATCCAAAGCTAAATTCACTATTGAGTAATCCTGCTGGAGTAACAGCATTTAAGGAATCTATTTTTGAACTATTTTTAAGCAACTAAGGAGGAGACAATTTGAACTTGCCTGTTGGGTGGGCACATATGCCTTCCTGCCCTTTCAGCAAGGACTCTGTATCACATTCCTTTTTAGCCAGCAGTGCAAAAAAATGCTCCCTGATCCAGAGCATGCACAGTGTACTCATTCTAAAACAAGGGTCAAAACCGTCTCTCATCTACCCCTATGTAGCACAGCATGACCTGTCATGAGCCTCTACTGCATTCTCACACAGCAACGCCTCTCCTGACAGAGTGTGCTCCCTAGCATTCTCTCTCCACGTCTGCTCCAGGAACACAATGTCCCTTTCACGCCCTTCCATCTTGAGCAAGTCACAGGAAGGCACAATCAGAAATCTCCCAGCGTCTGTGCTGCCAAAGTGTGCCGTGAGGATGCAGTCATTTTTTACAGCCAGTTCTCCCTTGTCTTCGTCTCTTGCCTCCCGAGTATTGCATACACTCTGCTAAACAAGTGGGAGAAAGGGAAGAGTATGACTCAAGCCTTCCAAATAAATTATCTTCTCTTTAAACAAGGGTCAGACTGAGGAACAGGGTGAAATGGGAGCAGTATAACTAGAGTGACCTGATGTCAACCATTTGCTACATGATCTGAAGCACCAGACAACACAACTCTAATTAATCTCCACAGTCTGTGCAACTTTGTCCTTTCTGAAATCAGGCACTGCTGTTTCACACGTTGCACCAGCAACTGCAGAAATCACCTGCTGCTGCACAACTCACCAATGGATAACAACCTGATCAGCCACTGCCAGTTTGGGGTGTTAGTGGGGTTTTGTTTCATAAGAAAAGAGTCTGGCTCTGCAAGCTCTGCTCTGCCACATCCATCAGGCACTCAAGAGTTTTTCCATCATCGTTCTTTGGTATTTCACAATGAGAGAAGAGCTGTCATTAGGACAGGTCCCACTGGATACCATTTATGCTCCTCTTTTCCTTAATGGTTCTACTTTTCCACGTGCTTTCACGGCTTCCCCTTGATGCCCATCTCCATTCAGTCTTGTTCACGACAGCAGTACACCTTCCACCTTCTTTCACTGCCATCACCATGTGTGTCCTGAACCCAGTCTTACTCCTCTTCCAAAAACACAGAGGACATGTAGAAACTATAGCAACAAAACATGTTGCTCTGCCCAAGGGAGGACCATTGTCCTTCCTTAGGGATTTACCTCTCTCAGGACCTACAGTGGGAGCCTCCATCCCACCAACACACCGTGTCCAGCTCAGCAGCTGCTGTGTTCTGTAACCACTTGCTCCTGTTTCAGCAGGGTCCAGAAATCAAATGGGGACCTCTGGCCCCAAGCCCCCCTTCATCAGAGCACCCAGTTACATGGGGAGTTTCATTCAAAATTATTATGAACCCCTGAGGCAAGAAAAAAAAAAAAAAAAGGTTTATTATGGTAGCTTTCGTCTCAGAGAAAAAGAATTTTTTCAAAATTTGTGAAGAAACACTCTTGGCAGCATTATGAATGTGTTAAAGTTACAAATATAACAAAATTTAATGGTTTCAGATGCTTTTCATGTCAGTGTATCTGGGAAATACCTTTAATATGGTAACAAATTAAATTTGGCAAAGAATTACTACTTAAGACATCACAATTGCATTTTGTAATTCAAAAGAACTGAAAACAGATAAGATACTGTGAATTAAAATAACTTCTGCTTGTTAAATTCTCATGAACTTTCATTAAGGTTTGTGTTACATGTCCCAAATGTACCATTTCATGTTATAGTACACTACAACCATTTATTTATGAAATACTTTTAAAGCTACTGATAGCTAGAGCCAGAAAAATGACTATGTAAAAATGTTATCTTCTCAAATTACAGCTTGATTTCCAATGTGTGTATTTAAAAGAGAGATGCAATCTCAATTTCAATATTTCAGATGCACAACTGAACTTTCAGTGCCAATTGAATCCATGTACAATTCAGTCGTGTCTGTTTATTTTACTGATAAAACCTGGTACCAAAGCTGACACAGCTATTTTAGAGATAAAGCTGGATTCTCTTCTGGTTTGGGAATTACCTGCAGGCTAACCAACTGTCCCATAGGTGCAGTTCTTCTATACAGATGATGAATGAAGGATTCAGAGGGGACTTGTTCTGACCTTCTTGGGCTGGGTTCACAAGGCTACCATCCAGAAAGAAAAAAGGAGTTCATTTCATTTTCCCTACAAGCATACATCTTTTATCAAATGTTCAAGTGACCTGACAAATTGTTTATCATCCCTACAGAGCAGTATTTTTCAGGTTAGAACCCAAGAAGCTTTCATTTGGAATGCTATATTGTCATCTCTTGAGAATTTTAAAATTGGATTTGGCTGGGCCTCTCAGATTAAACTACATCTCCCACGATGCACCATGTATTGGGCCTCCTTCTTGAATATACCAAGAAAGTTTCTTTGGTGTTTCAAGGCAAATACTTCATTCCTTAAAGAAAAATGTTAATGTGGAACAACAAAGTTTGTAGCAAGACAAGTAATTTTTTTTAAATTTTATTTTAGTTTGGGTTTTTCAGATGTTCAGCTTTCTGATGAAATGTCCAAGGTTTTTGTAAAAAAAAATCTGAAGTCCTCATTTTAGGTCAAAAATAGAGGAGAAGCAAGCTTTTTTAAATCATTCTAAATCGGGTGGTGGGATAAAAACAAGCTCTTGCAGACTTCAGTGTTTACCATCACTCCAACCACAGAGTTATTTTACTATATTTGACCATAAGATCATATTAATCTTACTTCAAATCAGCCTGTTCTCCTGCTTCCTGGTATGCCAAAAGCATATTCAGCTCTCAGAGGATTTTTCTCCTCACACTTCAGCAAACTATGATCCTTATCAAGGAAAGGATCACACTTTGGATGGCACTATGAGTTTGGAAGGGAAGTCCCTCCTCTTCAATTAGCCAGATGAAACACCATGTTTTATGTGCTGAAAACAAGACTGGTTTCTTTTAAGACCAAAAGGACCAATTAAAACATTTAATTTGACATCTTGCAAAATATCCTGCTTCCTGTAATTCCTCATGCCATAAGACCTGCCCTGGAAACCTGTCATGGACCAAGATTGAATGGTCTCCATTTTCTGATCTCACAGCATGGCTGTGCCACAGCTCCTGAGCCCCATCACTGCAGGGTCAGCTGCTGCTCCATTTGCAGCAACAAAAGGGCACTGGTGCAGAAGCACAGCTTTGTGCCAGTGCACATATTGACCATTTAACAATTTACACAAAAAAAAAAAAAAAAAAAAAAAAAAAAAAAAAAAAAAAAAAAAAAAAAAACTTAAACCAAAGTAGGTGGAAACTATATATTACAGAAAGGACAGAAAGGCACCTGCACTCTAGTTGACTCTAAAGTCAGCTGTTTGAAGAGTATTTTTATTGTTTCCTTCGTGGAATCATATAATGATTTGGCTTGGAAGGAATCTTAAAGACCATCCAGTTCCAAACCCCCTGCCATTGACAGGGACACTTCAACTAGACCAGGTTGCTCAAAGCCCATCCAACCTGACCTCAACCTTTCTATTACTATAGCAATTTCTAAGGCAGCCAGTGCATAAATAAATCTCACATAAGACATAGCTTGCACTGAAAATCTTTTGCACTTCCAAGTCTGGCCAGCTCTGGCAGAGCATCTCCTAGAGTAGCACCCAGCTCCCTTTGCAGGCTCTCCTTGCTGCCTACACAACACAGCAAGAACCAGCAGGCACTTATAAACCAGGGAGGGACAAACCATTTCACACTGTGAGCTGCTTTCATCCCTTCCAGCTCAAGAAGCATGCAGGAAGAGGGAAAAACCAGAGGTCAAGGTGGCAGAAACAGCCCTCACCCAAATGGAGGTAGGGGCGGCTCAAGGCTAACAGGCACTACTGTTTCACTGTAATGAGGAATCACAGAATATCCTGAGTTGGACAGGACCCACAACAATGCTCAAAGGCACAGCTATACAGGCTTTTTCTAGCATCCCATTTGTCAAGAAAAAACCAGAGAATTTACACCCAATTAATATTCACATTTAATCCAAGCCTGATATATATCACTATTTTCTTGCCCAGTTAATGTACAATTTATCCATCTTTGCCTGTAGAATAGAGGTCTCATCCATTAGATCTGGACTCCCTCAGGAGAAATTTAAGTCAATGAGGATTCTTGGCTTCCTGATAGTCTCTTTAGCAGCCAGAGATTGTTTTCTCTGCTTGGTCTTCAAACATCAGCTATGCCCTATTACCTTACTCAGCTCAAGAAGGAAAGACTCAGAACGTATATTTGTGCTAGCATTTTTCAAAAACATCCCTCCTGCTTGGATCATCATCACTGCAAAGGGTTTTAAATGCAGCATCTTGCATCCTACAACCACTGAGCAGCTCTCTGATTAAAAACCTGCACTGGTACCAGGCAGATTTGACATGCATTTTAGAAGTTTTGTGCTTATTTTTCTAACATCATCTATCACCATTCTGATTTTGTTATAACTTCCCTCTAGTTACCTGGATTGGGTGTTATTGGGCTGTATCCTCATGTCACACCCATAAAACAATGCCTCACTTAAATTTCTTGTGAAAGGAGAACTTAAGCTTCTTGAGAGTCTCTCTCAGAGGAACTGAGAGGGTAACCCCAGAATCTGCAACAATGCATCCTGCCTATAGTTTCAGGTGAGTACATTTTGCCTAAATTAGAAGTACTGAAGGAATACACAGAGAAGGGAGAGGAAAGGATTTGGTTGTTACTATATGCTGTCAGAGCTATTTCATCACACTTAGTCCAGATGACCTGTAGCAATACTGTGGAACAGGTCAGAAGTACACACTACAAGTGAGGTATTCAAATTGCGAAAAAGAAAAGTTCATTTTCATTACTAATGGAATGTGTATAACAAAGACATACCAAATTTCCTAACTATAGGACACTGGTCACTTACAGCAGCGTAGGTTATTATATACAGCATGTTTTAATGTAGGTGAACAAACCTGATTTCTGAGTTTTCATTACTGTCTTAAGAACCAGATGATTTTTCATAAAGCTTTTTATTTCTGCCATATTGCAGACTCAGACAGACATTCACAAGCAACTTGTCATAATGGTCTGAACCCCCATCAGGTGGTCATATTTCAGTACCAACATCATGTCCCTTAGCACAGCCCGTTCATTCACAGCAGCCACACCCACCATTCCCAGAGGAGACTCTGGGACAGAGCCTCTCTTGGGAGCGTTAATCCCCTGAGGAGATTTCCCTTTGATTTATATAACGACATTGCATTTCCACTTCCAAATCCTAAGAAATAGTCTCTTTTCTCCTTTAGTCTACATCTGTCAAAAGCCTGATATTCCAGCGTTTCACACTCAGAGAAGAGTTTTGAGTCTTAACCTTTTCAGAATTAATTGCATTTCCCATATCCATCAGAAGAGATTTATAGGAGAAATAAATTTGGCCAATAAAGTGATATGCTGCTTTAATTCTGTTTGAAAAGAATAGGCAAGAAAGGGGTGAGAGTCAGGGTTGCTTTCTATCATGTGTAATAGAAGGAAAAACAACTCAAAGGACAAAGGGTCCAGATTGGTGCAAATGAAACTTCTCTCAGCTTGCACATGGGCACATCACCAGCACTGAACACAAACACTAATACCAGGCTAGCCCAGAGCCACCTTTCCTCTTTAACACTTGTGAGACATTTTTATTGAGAAGTATAAACGAAAGGAATGGTAAAAAATACAGAATTCACCGGAGAGCAAACACACACTGTAGGAAGATGCTGTTCCTCTTCCACGTCTAGAGCACCCTGAGGCCCGCAGGCCAGGACACATGACACTTAAAAAGACATGGGAAACAGAAGGCTGTGGGAAGGCAAGTCATAAGGCTGTTCCTTGTACTTGCCAAAAAAAATGTCACCACATCTACCCTTTACCACAAAAAGCTGAGGATGAGGGTCAAGTGTCAGCATGGGGGGTAGAAACAGGCGGCCAAGAAAGAAGAGGTGGGCAGATGCCTGTGGAGTCTGCCATGAGGGAAAAAAGGAAAAAGGCATCTTACAAACCTGTTCGCTACAAGTCCCACATTCATAACTGTTTCCAAATGGAAGGCTGTGAAAAGCCAAAACAAACATTTCCAATTCTTTTTGAACCCATCAGACTATATAGGAAAAATATGTGCATTTTATGGTTTGAGGGCACAACCTTTTAATTATGTGTTTGCATTGTCATGTCCAAGACCTTTTTTCTCTTCAAAAATTAATATTTCCTCAAGCAATGCAGCTATTTATCTTGGATGAACATAAATTGAAACAGAATCTGCCTGTGCAGAGATTCAGAAGGGTTAGAACATGACACCTAGGGGAATTCAGAACGCACTGCAATGCAATCCTCCTCATTTTTCTGGGGCCTTTTCAACTCAGCTCCCTACAGTTTTTAAGGGTTTCCAGATATTGTTTTGCATATGCTGCATGTGCATGTGCAGAGGCACTTAGAAAACAAGTACAGGTAGTGGGGAAGGTAGGGAGAAACTGATGGAAAGAAAATGTAGGAATTTCCTCTGTACCAGAGCTGAACGAACAGCAGTTCCTGGCATGTAAGAGCAGCAAGTGTTCTGGCATATAATCACCTCTCGTTTCTCTGTGATAGAGCACAGCCTCATGAGCTGAGGAAAATGTCAATCAACTGCTTTTACCCCTAAAGACTTATACCTGCAGAAAGACTGTACAGTAATGGTTTACAAATTATACTTAAATTAAAATGTATTGAGGCATTACAAGAAAATCCAGGCCTACTTTGGAAAAGACATTACATTTAGTCATAATTTGGGCTCTCAGAAAACTTACATCTAGTGTGCAGGCATCAACTTTCCCCTCTTCAAGTCTCACAGATTTAGCTGGCCAGCAATTCACCCAGTAACTTCCAAGATATGCATAATAGCAATAACAGAAGCAGAAATAGCAGAGTTCATTTTTACTTAATTACTTAATGGATAAGTAAATGCTAAAGCACTAAGAGGACACTGAAGGAGGACTTTTTCCATAATCCATCTAATTATTATTTCACAATAGAGAGGGTTTCTTGCACACACAACACCTTTCAAACTAGAACATAAGAAAAAGTAATGCTTCCTACAGAATTTACACAACCTATCACTAACATGGGCCCAGCTTGGTGTGAGTGCCAATGAACAGCTACTTTATCAAACACTGTGCAACAGTGTACTAGGAGGGAAAATCCAGGCTTAGTCACTCCGTGTGAATTCTGACATCTGCAAAGATTTCAATGAGATACTTTTGGGCAAAACCAGCTGGGCAGCCAAGTCTGGGTTTAGTCATGGGAGAAATTTCCACACACACTAACACTCACAGGCCTTGAATGTCCTGCCCTGGAAGGGTGAAAACTTCCCCCTTGTGACCTCAACTTCATTTCTCTGTTGATTAAGCTGAATTTCAGCTGCGCCTTACAACTCACTGTCCCCAGGTGTTGCAATCAGGGAGAGCAAAGAGCACCCTCTCTAAGAATATTATTTGCAAATACTTCAGCTTTCAGAAGTTTGCCTGGAAAGTGTTGTAGCGCGGACTCAAGATGTTCTGTTACGAAAGGAGGGGGAAACAGAAATGTGAAATGTGTTCCAAATGAATCCCAAAATTTTGAAATCTATGAGGCATAACTTGACCAGAGAGACCTGTGAGATTTCCCATTAGATCACTTGCCTATACTGTAAATCCTTACTCCATCTAAGAGGCCATACTCAACCCCAGCATTAAAAGGTGAATTGTACAAGGCCCTCATCCCCCCCAGAAGTGAATTCACAAGGCAAGCAGTGTGACCTACAACTGTTTTGTAACCTAACAGAAACATCCCTTTTCTTCTTTGTAAACCACTGATAGCATTATCACTTCTGTAACCTCAAAAAAATTAAAAATAGGAAAAGAGACAGTCAGATGTCTCAAAGTGTTACTTCCAAACTTACAATCCACAAATAAAAGTTCCCAGATAAAACAAAACAGAGCAAAAAACCCTCTTTGGGCAAACCAGACAGGCCAATAATTTATTTATCTCTGGTTCAATGTGCACAGGGTACCAGTGCTTTATTTAGCTGCAGCAGCAAAAGCTCAACTCAACCTTGGCCACAAAAGTACTTGAAAACTCTACATACTTACCATTATCACAGTGAGGGGGATGGTTAGTCTAAGAACACCTCTGAAATATGAGGCAGCTCCAATGGCAGCAGAGACCTCTATCAATCCATATTCCATATTCACTAGTTTGACACCAATTAAGGAAACAAGGACCAATCCCATCATCCTGCCATACAAAGCTCCCCTGCACCTGTATATAGGAAGAAAAAAACAATCTTTTTGCTAGTGGTGATGTTTTCTGGAAATGTTTTAACATTCTTTTCATCCCAGATTAATTTTGTCAGGTTCTGTAGCAACTACCTTCCCACAAAAAGCTCTAGCAACCTTCCTTAGTATGACCATTTACTTTATGCCAATCTCAAGCATGAAGCTGCCAGATTTACCACACTCTGAAGAAAAAGGACTAACAGCATGTCTGTCTTCATGTCCTTCCAAGCACGATAAGAATTAACCTTATAGCAAAAGTCAAAAGTATGGGTCACAGAAAAACACACTGAGATATTTCAGATTAAAAGGCCACACTACTAGAACTCCAGCCTTATATAATTTCTCAAAATTAAGGCTGCATTCGCTCCATAAACTTGGCAAGTAAAATATTACAGTCATATAATAAATGAGCAAAAAGGAGTAATAGGTATTAATGACTTGGCCAAAACTAACCAAGAATGAAGTCGTGAAGAGAACCCAGGAGTTCTCAAACCAACCCACTCTGAAGAGTGCTGGGGACTCTCCACATGTTGAGACACGAGGCTTGACTCCATTTCAGAAGGCTGATTTATTATGTTAAATATTATATTTAAATACTACATTAAAACTATACTAAAAGAACAGAGAGATCAGAGAGCTACAACAAGAACAGAACAGAATAGAATAACAAAATCCTGTGACTGCTCACAGCCTTGGCACAGGTGGCTGTGATTGGTCATCAATGGAAAACAATCCACATGGACCAATCCCAGCTGCACCTGTTGCATTCCACAGCAGCAGATAGTAATTGTTTACATTTCTCTCCTGAGGCTCCTCAGCTTCTCAGGAGAGGAAAAATCCCAGCAAAGGATTTTTCATAATATTATGGCTACAGAAGAGCAAAGCCAAAATGTAGCCCAGTTGTGCAGGTAACTGCTGATGTGATACACAACATTCCATCCCAAATGCAAGGGGTTAGATATACAGACTCAAGAGTCAGACAATGAACAAGACTTGTACATTCACTTCCCAGAAATTGTGAATTATTATTATTAATAATAATAATACAATGGTCATTTTTATGACATAAATTACATAGTTATTTCTTTTCTGACTGTGCACAGGGGGAATTAGCTCAAATGGTAGAGCGCTCGCTTAGCATGCGAGAGGTAGCGGGATCGATGCCCGCATTCTCCAGCATCACATTTTGCTGAACAAGGGGCTGGAGAGCAGCCCTGCAGGAAGGGCTCCGGGGCTTGATGGCAAGTTGAACACGAGCCAGCAGTGCCCTGGCAGCCAGGAGGGCCAACCCTGTCCTAGGGGCCATCAGGAACAGCACTGCCAAACGGGCAAGGGAGGGGATTGTCCTGCTCTGCTCTGTAGCCTCACCTCAAGGGCTGTGAGAAGTTTTGGGCACCACACTCTGAAAAAGGCATTAAGCTCTTCCAGAACATCCAAAGGAAGTCACAAGGTGGGGAAGGGTCTGAAGAGGAAGTCTGATGAGGAGTGGCTGAGGTCACTGGTCTGCTCAGACGTGAGAAGAGGACACTGAGAGGACACCTCATTGCAGTGTGCAGCTTCCTTGTGAGGGGAAGAGGAGGGATGGACGCTGATGTCTCCTCGCTGTGTGACCAGTGACAGGACTCAAGGGAATGGCTTGAAGCTGCCAGGGGAGGTTTAGTTTGGATATTAGGAAAATGTTTTTCATCCAGTGGGTGGTCGGGCACTGGAGCAGGCTCCCCAGGGAAGTAGTCAGAGCACCAAACCTGACAGAGTCCAAGAAGCATTTGGAAAATGCTCTCAGGCCCATGGTATGACTCTTGGAGTGTCCTGTCTAGGGCCAGGAGGTGGACTTTGATGATCTTAGTGGGTCCCTTCCAGCTCAGGATATTCTGATTTGAGAAGCACCATACACCATTACACAACTTTTTCCCGTTTATTCATACAACTGATCTATTTGATTCCAGTTCTGGAATGGTTTTTAAGACTCTGTGTAGTTCTAGACTGGTTATAAAAATTAGGTTATTGAGTCAAAAACATGAGTGCTGACTGATAGACTTAACTGTCTACATCTATTCAGGCAAGTAAACCATGTTTCAGCAAACACTGCATATTAAGAATTGATTTAGACAATATTTTTGGGGAGGGGTGGAGGTGAATACAAAGGGGTAGGGAAAAGGCAGGAGGTTGTGCACACAACTAATCCTTTTTATATTTTTTCAATACTTTTGAACGGCATTATGCACTCTCCAGCCATGACCCCTTGCTTGCTGAACATTAAGCCTCTCAGCATTACTGCAAGAACCTTGCTCTAGTCCACAACAGCTTT
Organism: Pyrgilauda ruficollis; assembly: GCF_017590135.1. Classification (NCBI taxonomy): domain Eukaryota; kingdom Metazoa; phylum Chordata; class Aves; order Passeriformes; family Passeridae; genus Pyrgilauda; species Pyrgilauda ruficollis. Next base: position 7,335,621 of record NW_024524378.1, read on the forward strand.
CTAAAAGCTATGACAAAGACCCAGCTGTAGTTTTCTCCAAAGTTCAGGGTGTTATGTCCAAGATTAAGGTTCAGGCTATTACATACATAAGAAACAGATGAAAAGTCTGGATCTGAACCCATAGTCCTACAGTTACAGAGATGGAGCCAGAAGCTGAGACTCTTTCTGGATCCCCAGAGGATTCAAATGATCTAAACTTGGAAAGTCCACAGTTTTGGCTATGGTCCTTCCACAGCTATTCTCAGATGATATTTCTTCATTCTTTTCCCCAATTTTAGCATCTCTTTCCAAGCAACTCATCCTTTTCTACCTATACAGTTTCCTCCAAGCGCTTGGTGTTTTGCTATTGCCAAGTTTCAACCTGCAATTCAGATTGTTGCTACTTGACACAGGCCTTTCATACAGAAAGCACAAACCAGGACTGAAGTGAAGTATAGGAATAACCAGGCCACTAGCAAGCCCAGAATCTGCTGTTCAAAAACCAAGGATGAAATAAAATGCCAAAACAATGCAGAGGGATGTGCATCCAGATCCTTCATGAGTCCCACATTTAAAAGCTCTGTGATCCCTTGCTTCCCACCCTCAACTGGAAGCACAGCATCTGCAGCACAGAGGAATGAAGAGACACGAAGAGAAAACATTAAAAGGTCCTTTTACAAAAATGCAGTTTGTAGTAGTTCCCATTTGCCTTAACCTTATTTTTAAAAAGCAATGAGTTTACATGACAGCTTCAGCATCTGGGGCACTTCAGGAAAACAACAGATATATGTTCTCTCCAGTCTAGTCTGTGTGATTGTCAATCCAATAATGAGAAACTGCAGCAATTTAAGCCAAAGAAAGGCAACTGAACTAGTTGTGAAGAGACTCCTTCCTGAAAGGAAGGGGGAAAGCAGGACTCCTTTTCTGCTTCTTTTCAGAGGCAGCAACTCAGGATCTTCCCAGCATATTTGTCTCAATTAGTTTTGATATATCAGAAGGGAGCATTACATTACTTTAAAGAAAACCTGCCTTATGAATATGCTTTAATATACCCTCAAGTTATTTGAGTTTCTTCTGAAGTATTAATCACATAACTCCCCTTGACTGAAGGCTTGATTAGAATCTGACTCCATCTGGACCAATCCATACACTTGATGAACTGCTTGTTTCAGAAATTTCCCTCTTGAGCTGATTTATGCTTAAATATTAAAAGCAAAACAAAAAAAAAAATTACTGAATGGATGAATATAACTTGCCTTGCTGCCTGTACAGAATGTGTTGATTTACACAATCTATCTGGTTTATCAATGCTTATATTCCTCTACATAAACTTCTGGCTGCTGAAACCCCAAATTCTCAAAACCAGGAATTACTTTATGCTGTCTAAACACAGAAAACAGGGTGGGAGGGAAATTAAAATGCATAGAGCCTGGCCTTGACCCACACAACACTGTTACTCTATCAAAGGGAACTAGCTGACCAAGAATTATCATTTCTGAGGAGCGCTTCAGTGGATGAGAACAGCACTCAGAGCTGATGGATGCATTTGCAATTAGAAAGCTTTGCACTGGAGAGTGCCATGGAGAGCTGGAAGGACGTAGAGGTTTCCTTTTCCACAGCAGCCCAGGCTATACTCAAACCACACCTCAAAGACATCTGTCCCACGCATTCTTAAAACTCTCCTTTGGTAAACAGTGGCAGCAGTTATTTCAACATTTTGCAGCTTAGACTGCTGGTTATCATGCTGGCCACAACCAGCCTTCCTCTACAGCTCTGCTATTCCTGGATGCTTTCTCAGTCTCTGTCATCCAGAACAACTGAACTCTCCAAGCAGGTACAGCTTCCTTCTTCCAGCCTGGAAAGCAGCCAGCATGTTTTGGACATCACCACAAGCTATACAGTAACAATATGAACTCTGTTCCTGGAACAAAGGGCAGGAGATCTGTGGTGTTTGACCCACCTGATCCATGTTCAGAACTACAGGGAAAAATTTAAATGCAGCCAACATCTAGCGCAAGAAAATGTCTTCCAGATCCCAGATTGGCAACCAAAGGGACACAAGATACTTCCCAGTCTTGTATTTGCTTTTTACATTATTCCACCCTCTCAAACAAGAAAATATTCCAAATTCATAATGGTCAATAAAAGAAGAAAACCTGATTACTCTGCCCTGGTTTTGAAGCCATATGATTGTGTAACTCACTTATATCAAAGCCTCAAGTTCTATACATATGTCTTTGCTACCAGTAAAGGAATGCACACTCAAAAAACAGCACATCTGAGAAGCAATTTGAAGCTTGCAGCAATGCCAAAAGAACTGAGAGAGAAACAACAGAAGAAAGTGGGGTTTTGCAATTAAAGTACAAATGGTTGAGCAAGAAGAACAAAGCACAGAGAGTGGAGGTGTAGGGCTTGCTTACACACAGGGTGTTGTACCCCTAACCCTTCCTCTTTGAAGTCAGTGCATTTAGCAAAGACAGATTTCTCCCTGGTGGCAACAGGAGGACTGCACTGCCACACTGCAGGAATACATGTGCAGTACTGGGACTTGCTGGTGGAAAAAACCCATTGTTTCTTAACCCCTTTCTCTTGCCTTCCCGTGGCTTCCTATTCCTCTTTCTCCAAGGAATACCAAAGCCTGCTGGAAGAGCTACAAAACACTACCAAGAGCACTGTTCAGTGTAAATGTGTGAGGAGAAGCTATGATAGAAGGAAGTGCTGTCATGCTGGCATAGCCACCTACAGCCCCACCTGGAGCTGCAATCTTTCACTATCACAGGTTAAAGCAAAACCATACACTTGACTGAGTTTGATCAGTACACAAGACAAAATTCAGCATCTTACAATTTCCTTGTTATTTGGTTCTTATTGCATCTCTTAAATTGGCAAGGGTGCTTATTACTAATCCATTGGATCTCAAAAGGGTAATTATATTTATCTGCTTCTGAAACATTGACTGATAATCTCACATTACACTGAGATGAGCCAAATTTAAATGGTCCTAACTAAAGTCTACAGCTGCAATCATAATTTCCTTTTTCATTTCCTAAGAAAAAGAGAAGACTGAACAAGCTTCTTTTCCACATTTAGTCTTATTACAAACTCATTAGAGACATCATCACTACCTTCAGCATGTGCATGACCTTTCAAAGTCCAGAACAATTTGATGCTTAATTCCTTTCAGATCTATCCAGTTTCCACATGATGTACTCTTTATAACTCGTAGCCTCACCAAATGAAAAATTGACACTAAGCCCATCCAGCCTCTAGGTTGGATCAGCCTGACTATTTTTGATTCAGAGACAAACAAATAATTATTGTGGTTTCAGATATTTTTCCTTAACAGCAAAAAATAGTTTTGTTTCGAAAAATAACATTTTGCAAGCATTTAGTCCTTAAAATAAAGAGGGATTAAAAAAAAAAGTATGTCAGAGTGAGGGAAAATGCTTTTTCTGTAGCAACCCAAATAGACAGAGATACCAAATCCCAGTACTAAGTGACAAAGGCTGCTTTTATAAAGAAAATGTAAATATATGTTATAGAATATGTTATAGAATCAAGTATTACAAGTCAAATAACAGACTAGAATTGGTGGCAAGCATGGGAAAGCATGTGTCCTTTCTATATAAGTATATATAAGTTTATATAAGTATATATAAGCTGTTTTGAATTGTCCTGGTTCTGGCCCAGATCAGTGGGATGGGGTGTGGCAAAGACCTTTTGGAATTCAATACCATTTTACATCAGAGACATCTGAAAAGCCAGGGACAGGTGAAAGGGGTTGTTTTTCTTCCAAGAAGGAGTAAGCATGGAAGGCATAGGGTCTGTCCACCATTGTTTTTCATTGACTTGGGTTCCATGAGCATTTGGCATGTAAATCACCCTCTCTTTGTATATTTTTGTTATTACTATAGTTGCTGTTGCTGTTTCCTTATCTCAGTGCTATTTCCAGTAAATTGCTCTTATCTCAATGTGTGATTTCTGCTTTTTTCTCCCACTAGAGAGGGAAGGGGAGCAGCTCATGGTTTTTAATGGGAGTACTGAATTGGGGAATACCATTCCTAAACCATGAAACTAGGTACAGTCACTAATGGCAAGCTAGTCAGTATTTACAGTTTGTTTTATACAATGTGTATATGATGCTGCCCACGAGGAAGGATGAATAAATACATTTTACAAATTTATGAATTTGCAGAGCTAGAAGATGGCAGTGGTCCTTTGCAATGGCTGTGAAGTCAAGCTGTCATTTAACCTCAGTTTGTCTTTTTCTACTTCCTCTGGATTCCTCACCTGTATTTCCTAAGAAATACAAAAAGAACTGCAAAGCCTATAGCAGATTCGAGGATCTCTTCAGCTGTTTAACCATGAAATCCCAAGCCATTCAGCCACATATTCCCTGCCTGTTTATTAACACAATACTTGCCATTTTAAATTCCTGGATTGCAGTTTGTACTGGGTTACGTATTCATGTCCTCACAGAGAGGACTGATCAAATCATGTCCCTCAGCCAACTGGAGCTGAGGATAACAAAGATTTTTCATCAGTTTCCAGTTCCAGATTTCCAGCTCAAACACAGCCTGTCTGCTATAGATTTATACACCTCTCTACAAGGCCTTCATGTTTTGTAAAGCAGAGTTAGGATTCCAAGCTGAAGAAGAAGTGGTGTGATACATACTGCCACATTTCATGTTCTTTTACATATTTAGTTCCCTTTTGTTTCTTTCTTTCTCCTTTCCTCCCGCCCCTTATTTTGATGTGTCAGCAAATGCCTCTTACTGGAAAAGTTTAAGTGTGATTAAATTTCAGTGATTAAAAGATTAAGTGTTACTTTCGTCTCTACATGAATTCATGTTAAATACTCAGGTCTGACACACCTTTGAATTTTTTCCATCTGAAATCTTTGTAACAGCTGGAAGAAATGGTTAATAACTGTATTCACATAGATATGCTCACGGTGATCCTCCCCACTTATGTTTCCCAGTTGTTTCTCATGTGGCAATTTCTCACACTTGAAGACAAGAGTGCAAGGAAGGAAATAGAGTGAACATTCTGTAATAGTTGTCATGCATACCTGCAGCCATTGAGTAAACAGTCCATTGTGAGATGTAAGGATGGACAAAACAAGAAAGAAAAGTGTCTAAACCCACTAATGCCACCACTTACCACAAGAAACTTGCTCTTTTGTCCTTCCCATGTATCCCACATTTGCTCGCAAGCAATGAGAAAGGCTGAGATTCACCCAGTCTAACTTCAAGGATGCGACTGTTGGAACAAGTAACTGGCCTCTGACTCTGCGGCCAGCAGAGACCACTGGTCCCTCCAGGAAGATTTGGAGCACGTGGAATGCTCTACTCACGGCCAGCCTGCCCACCCTGCACCCTGGCAGATGGGGAGATGCGAGTTCTTTCACACTGCCACTTGTGCACCGCAGGGACTCGGGATCATCTTTCCTTTTTTCCATCGGTACTTAAATGTATGCTGTGAGTCAGAAAGGGTCCATTGCTTCAATTTAAATTCCTCCACTTATGCAAATTTGAAGTTCCTGGTCAGTATGAACAGTTAAAGACTTGTTCCTAACTTGCAAACTTATTGCTTCCCTTCTCTCATGAGGATGTTATGATAGGATTAATACTCAGTTAGTCAACAGAAAATGTTCCTAGACATCCTAGCAAGACTAGACAGCTATAAAACCTAAAGCTAATTATATGCTATGTGGTGGAGACACAGACTTGCAATCCAAATGGCTGAAGATACTTTATCAGGTCCTCCTAGTTTTCCACATGCCCATTTTGAAGTAAACATGAATGAAACCAAAAATGTTTGAAAGAGAACACAGCACAGCAGAAGTGGTTTTCACTGGCTGCTTTGCATTCACCAAAAGCAAAGGGAGTTTTTACATGAGATGACTGCATTGCATTTCAGTGCTGCATTTTTCATCATAATATAGTTCAGTATAACAGTTATATTTCATTCAAAACTAATGTTCGGGGTTTTATCTTAATTGAGATTAATTTACATTTCTATACAAATTGAAGATACACCCAAAATAAAAAGATATTTGGAAAATATTTCAGTAGACGTCTGGAGAAAAATTACAGGAACACACAATCAGAGTAATAATATATTTTCCAAGCACAAGGTTTCATCCCCTCTGTGGATAGCTATTAAACAGCTCAGATAGCAGATTTATGGAAACCTTCAAGCCGAGATTCAGCTGTGTGCCATTGTGACAAGTTGTCAGATGATTGTATCTCAAGCCTTTGTTCCCCTGTATCTCAAAGATTACAAGCTTATGGGCAGAGCACATCTACAACAGATAGACGAAACTGGGAGTAGTTCAGTCTTCACAAAGCTTAGGTCAGGTTTTGTTTTTGAAAACTTGACTCTGGGACAGTTCAAACCCAGGTCAACTTTTTGCCAAAACTCTAAAGTCCAAAGAGAGCTAAAAGGACAGCTAGCCTGGAGCCAGTGGCTACACATTTAAAGCAGTAGCCCATCTTCACAGCCAGGTAGAAAGGAAAATAATCCTCTCAAGTATCCCTTTAAAGTTTTGACAGCTTATATATTAAGTATATATGCATATATGCCTAAATTGTCCACCCTGCCATGGAAACACTGAGCTTTTGGAACAGAAGCATTAGTCAACGTGATTCAAAAAAATAGAAAAAGAAAGATAGCTCTGCCAGATTCTTGGCAAAACATTATCTTCATTGTGATTTCCTCACAGAGAGAAAGGTGATGAATTGAGGAGAAGCAAATGCAGGCCAAGGGGCAGTAGGACTCTTAGAAGACAGCTTCGTCTAATCTATGGGCTGAAGATTAGATATTCAATTCCAGTCAAAGGAATGGTACTCCGGGTTATGTTGTGGGTGTGGAAGATACCGTGATGGGTTCTTTCCAAGTTTAAATGCAAACTGGTTTATACAAGATTATTTTTGGTTAAAGTCACTGTGACATAGTTTCTTTCAGCTGCCTCATTATGTGAGTTTATTAAAAAAAAAAAAAAAAAAAAAAAAAAAAAAAAAAAAAAGTTGCATGGTTCTCTCTCAGATCAAACAGTTTCTTTCCTGCCTTTTTCTGCCAAGTTATAATAAAATAAGGACTGTGACCTGAGCAGGATCTTCTACAGCTAACAGAAAAGGAAAAACAGTCTGAATAAGAGTTCATGCTACAAAGTTAACATTAAGAAAAAAAAAAAAAAAGCAGAAATTAAAAAAAAAAATACAGGACTCAGGCAAAATATATATACACAGAAAAACTTTATAAGCACCACAGCCCTACAAAACACATGCTGTTCTGTCATTTTCAGGTATGAGCTGGCAAGGTGGTAACCACTCCATGAACTTTTGGAGTCAGCAAGGCACCACTTCTTGAACAACATAAAATAACTCTTAGGAGTTTTCTTAGTCCTTCCTTTATGTCTGGCACTAAATCTTTGCAAGATGGTCTTACGTCCAATTCTGTAGTGTCTTCTGACACACTGGCTCTTACTGGCTTGTGCTGATGCATGTTTTTTGGCTTTTATTCCAGAGAGTAAAAAGCAGTGGTTTTTATGTGCTCAAGCAGTTTGTGCAAGGTTTCTGTAGCGTACAATGAGAAAGCCAAAGGCTTCCCAACGGTAGGGGAAATGGCTGTCAAGCATTCCAGCACTCCAGCTCCAAATTGTTAGAACAGTGATTGTTACAAACCCAGTCTCTTGCAAACAGAGGGCCTTGGCATTTCACAGGACTAATGGGAGTCACACATGGGAATTTGCTCCTTGCCCTGCTGGACTGAAAACTGGATTTTGCTTAAGACATCTCATTGCAGTGCTCAACAGCACAAAGCCATGAACCTGTAGAGAGATAGGGGAGCAAAGCTGTAGCACAACGTGAGAAGGATGGGCAGGGCTCTTCCTAAAGCTGAGAAATCCTCTTTTCCTTACTGACCTTACTCACAAACGTGGAAGCAAAAAGCTTGAAGTGATCTTCATCAGGCTGTGTTCCCTCAGTAGATGGTGAGCAAAGACAGCTGCCAACAGAAATGCCAGCATTTTGCCACTAAGAGGAGCTGAAATTCAGCTGTCATCATCAACACGGGCATGCTCCAGCACAGCCCTTTCACCAGGACCCCTCCTCCTCCTCTTCCTCTTAGCCAGGTCAGATTTCACCTCCGATGTGCCAACAGAGAGCCCAGCACAGATAGCTGCTCTGACCAAGAGCAGGACGAGGCAGAGGAGGTGGTGGCCTGCCAGAGCACACACAGAACTTCCAAGAACTAAATGAAATGCACTCTTTCTGACCCTATGGAGAGGTAAGCCATTGGGAAACATGCATCTGTACCAGTCTGTGGAGAGCTTGCAGAGACTTGCCTATGTGCCTCAATCTGCAGTTACTCACACGTTTAGCTCTAAAAGTTTCCTCTCTCATATTCAAAATATTGTTTTCCTCCCAGTATCATGCAGGCTGTCAATGCAAGTCAAGGTGATTGCCTTTCCCTGAAACTTATGTATTTTTGCTGGCTTGGAGTGGAATCTGCTGAAGGGATGTCTGGGCTGATGGGAGGAGAGCATCTCTATAACTCACTGATCTTGAGTTGGGCAATCCTCTCTCCAGCAGGGAGAGAAGAGAAAGCAAGATAGATAAAAAAACAGATACAGCATACATTAAACATATTGGCAAGTCTGCCTGTAAGAGGGCAGAAGAAAGGGGCTTCAGCGTGCACCAGTTTCCCTAAAGATAGGTTATCTCAACACTTAAAAAGACTGGGAAACCCATCAGAAACAATTCCTCAAAAATAATGGAAATCAAGAAAACTTTTGACAAGTAGGTATTTTCTAAAGAAACTTGCAGAGAATCAAATATTTGCACAATTTACTAAAAGTGCAGTAGAAAAGTCCTGAAGATTTTTTTTTCTTCACATTTAATCATAGAATGATTTGAAATGAAAGGGACCTCAAAGATCATTTCGTTTCAATGCCCCTGCCGTAAGCAGGGACACCTTCCACTAGACCAACCTGGCCTTGAGCACTTCCAGGGATGGGGAATACACAACTTCCCTGAGTAACCTTGTTCAGTGTTTCACCACCTTTACAGCCAAGAATTTATTCTAATATTGAATTTAAATGTGCCCTTTTTAAGTTTGAAGCCATTCCCACCATTCCATCACTACGTGTTCGTGTAGAAAGTCCCTCTCCAGCCTTTTTGCAGCCCCCTTGAGGTACTGGAAGTTGCTCTAAGGCCTCACCAGAGCCTTCTCTGCTCCAGGCTGAACAAACCCAACTCTCTCAACGTGTCTTTATAGGATTGTTAAGGTCATAATGTTCTTCATAACAACATGCTTAAGCTATAACCAAAGCATAAAACTGAAAAGCATTAAAATAATCAAAATACGGGAACCCTTTGCCTATACCCTTTCTTTTCCAATGGCATGACTCTCCCCAGAGGCATATGATGCCAAATGGAAATTCCAAATGTAAAGTGGCCCATCATGTCTTATCAGGACATTCGAGCTCTCCATAGATTGCAAATAAATGCAAAAGCACACCAACACAATGGCTATGTGCCACTATTCTATTGTTTCTATTCTTATATACCTACCAACATTAAATACACATATGCATTTTGAAAATCCACATTTTCTTTACTCTCTTGCACATTATGAAGTACCAGCAGGTCAGATCCATTTTTCCATCCAGTAGTTTGTGACCTGCCCTCATTTGTCTCCATAAATGTTATATAATTAAGAGAACCATATTATTAATTTACAAAGATAAGCACAGTCTCCAAAAGGTTGCTTGTTTTTCTTTGGAATTGAATTAAAGAACTGCATATATAATTGATTCATTTTTAAATTTTGGGGGGAAAAGGAATCTCCTAGAAGACCTCTAAACACTCCAAGGAGGATGGTTGGAATGAAGGCCAAGATGTTCACGTCCAGCAAGTTCTTAATCTGAGTCAAAGAAAGAAAACTATTCTGAGCATCCTGCCAGTGACAAAAATTATTGCATCCTTTCTCACAAAACCTCATACCTCAAAGTAATTTCCATGGAAGAAATAAATCTTTCCTTTTGATTTAGAGAACTCAGCTAATTCATTTAAAGCTGATCTCTTTTTGCACACCTCACCGAGGTGGAACCAAGCAGGTAGACACTGGTGTTGGCACACATAGGAGAAAACTATGATGTACTGCACTTACCACTGGCACTCAGCACTTCAGGTTACATCTAAATAACACAATATAATGGCTTTAATGAGCACTTCAAAAGACTTTGCTGAATCAGAGCTTTGCTGAATGTTCATTTTTTAAGTGTCAATCTGCATTGAGATAATTTATAAGTAAATTTATTTAAGTGAAACTGTGGAAATTCTTGCTGAGCTAGAACAACTCACAAAACAACAAATAACAGGCACAGAACATAATCTGGCAGCTGTAATAGTAATTCAATTTTCTGCTTGACTCCTCAACAAGCAGCAAGGATGAAAGCAATATCACATTTTAATTTTATCTTCCAGGCAACAAAATGGGGTCAAGAGGTCAGCGACAATCTATTAAAAGTTGTGAGGATATTGTTTCCCTAGCCTAGGTTTAGAGTTACACAGCTTTTTGTCATAATTAGGATATGAACAAAGTAAGAGATCATGAACTGTATAAAAAGCTACCTGCCAGGATGTGGGAAGGTCACATGTCGAGTTGCCTGCAAAAAATGCTAAACTGGTCTAATCTTGGGGTTAGTGGATTGGACAAACTGTCAGCTGTCAGCCTGACTTAAATTGCTTGAGCATGAGGTCCTCTTATTGTTAAAATTCCTTTCTCTTCTTCCTTTTCTTCTTGCCTCTAATCTTATTCTTCTTCTTGCTACAAATAGCCTAGAGTTTAACAAATTTAATACAGGTGGCTATATTAAATATGGGTGGTATTTCCTGAAAAGGGAAATGCCAGGGTCGAAATCCATTCAGGCTTCAAGAGCTGGTCCACAGGATGCTGCAGACAGAAAAGCTGGGTCTGGAAGGAGAATGCCAGCAGCCATTCCCAGGCACAAGAAGCTCAACACCTGCATGTACAGACAGAGGGAGTAGGGAGAGACTCAAGGTATATCATGCCTTAGAACCAGGATTACAACAATCACCTACATAGGTACCCTGTGTACTAAGCAAAACTTTAATAATGCTATTTTAACCAATAACTGTAAAAATATCCATCTTTTTCCAAGGGATTTAAGGTAGTTAAATCAAGCTTTATTTGAAGTAGAAAAAAGATCTGGTTTATTTACTTCAGAATCCAAATATCTTGCATTATATTCTACTTAATTCCAATCCTGCACTAAAACTAAAAATAGGCATACATGATTTTATTGGTTTTTCTCCCTACCTCCATTTTTGCTAAGGAAAAGATATACTGAGATATTTGCTTTCAAGTAAAATATGCACATTACACTGTATGTGTGTGGCAGTAAAGGTGAAGTCAAGAGAGTATTCCACAGCCTGTAAATGAAAGGTGGCACAGTATACTCTTTGTTTTTGTTGTAACACAAACCACAAGCTTTGGCCAGTCATCAAGAAAAAATGGTACCTGCAGAGTAAGTTTCACCTTTAGAATTAATCCTATGGTCTTTGTAAAAATAAAGTGAAGTTTCCTGAAAATCTCATGCTCTGGAGTACAATAAATTCCCCTGGTACCATTATGCTAGGTAGAATGAAACTAAAAAAACCAAATAATTTCTTGAGAAACATAACCCACAAGCTTTCAACTCAGTTTATTCACTATAAACTTTTTGTTAATGCCATAAAATATGCAAGAAACAAAATTTCCCCTGAGCCTTATGTTCAGTGAAATGAAAATGTTTCTGCTTATCTGTACCACATTAAGAGCCAAAAACTTATTGAACCCTGCCAGAAGTTGTGTCGTTAATAATTTTAGCTAACTTTTCCCTCTAGTAACACTAAGAGAAGATAGAAGGAGACAGAATCCACTGCTCTTTTCAGAAAACATCCTCAACTGAGTGTTAAAAGAGCAAAGCTTATTGTAAAATAGCAACAGAAGTGAATCCACTTTCCCCTGTGCACACAGCTGTTCATTACACAATACTTTGGTTTCAACAATGAATCTGCCTTCAGAAGGCTTGACCTCTTCCCTGCCCACGTAGCCTCACCTTTCTGCCACAAACTCTTATTTTCTTGGTGTGTAACTGCGGCTGTTTGGGCTCCTGTACTATGGGCTGGTCCACAAAAAGGATTTGGGTGGAAACCCAATGTCTTCTCCACTTTCCCCAGCTAAACCTGTGGGAAAGCAGATATACCAGGGAGCACGCATGCGAGAAACATTGCCCAATTTCCCAGCTGAGGTACAGCTACGTGTGGAAAATGCCATGATCTTTAGTTTCTGCATTGCTGGAGGGATACAAGCCAGAAGAAATTCAGAGGTCAATGAAAGAGATTCAGCAATTACTTTAGGAAAAATTTACCTATACTAAAAAGTAGCAAAAAGTAGATTGGGATTCAGAATACAAGGCATTTATTTCTAGCTCACTAATTGATCTCCAAGTCTAATACAAAGGGTATTTAGGCTGGAAGAAGTGAAGATCCTGATACTTGCACATCACTATTGGATCATCATCGTCAGGAGCAATAAAAGTGAATGAAAGACATGAAAATAAAAGCAACTACTTTTAGGTGGACGTAAGGTAAAAGGTTGTGTCATGCTGGAAGGAATAAAGCAAAGGTGGCTGAGGCTGAAGGTCACCTCCATTTTGCAACTGGAAACAAACAGTGATTGCATCTTTTCAAATGTTTAATCTGTAAGCACCAAGGAACAGGGGCACAGTACAGCAATGCCTGCAACAACAACAGAGTGCTTGAGCCGGCTACAGAAGGGGAGGACAGTTTATTTAAGAGTTTCTCTGCTTTTTCCTTCACTTCAAAGTATCTTCTTCCCAGCCAGCACCAACACAGAAAATTCTCTTATTAATAGCTAATAAGCAAACAGTAGATCCTCTGTCTGTCCACTATAATTTAGAACAAAACACTCTGTGTTGTATTTAAGTGATTTCCAGACAAAGTGTGAAGACTTCCATAACCCACTGATCTGATAATTCTCCATATCCCAGCTTTCCCCCTTCTCAGTCCCCCTTCTCTGATACCCCCCCCCCACCCCCCACCCCCAGGAAAAACACTGCAAGAAACAAGCCTAAACCCCTGCATCTATTTCCTCCCACACCCACACAGTACATATCCACAACAGAGCTCTTCTCAGCTTCAAAAATCCAAAATGTCCCCTGAAAACAAACGAAGGGAAGGGAAGGGGAGGGGAGGGAAGGGAAGGGAAAGGAAGAGAAGAGAAGAGAAGAGAAGAGAAGAGAAGAGAAGAGAAGAGAAGAGAAGAGAAGAGAAGAGAAGAGAAGAGAAGAGAGAAGTAAATGCATGGTGAAAGTGGCCACCAAGCAGCAGCAGGTTTGCCAGGCCAGCCTGATGCCCCACTTCTTCTACAAAGTCTGCTGATGACAGCACAAAATACTGAAGCTATGCCTGCTCATGCACCAGCTGTAATGAGACTGTGCCTGCAACAGGTAGAAGAGACAAAATGTGGGTAACAGAGGTAAAAAAAAGAGAAACAAAAACCACCATAATTTCCTCTCAAAGCCTGCTGGTATATTATGGGGCTGTTACAGTGCCTTGCATCTCTAGGATGTGAGTTCAGACATGTTTGCCTTGAGAAAATCCTCAGCCCCTTAGCACTGTTTGGGTACCGCGGGCATCATGGGACAGTGAGCTGCTGAACTAGCCCCAAACAGCCCAAGAGAGATGTGCCACTTCCCATCCTGGAACAGTGCACTCACAGGAGTGAGATACTGCAGTGAGAAAATGCTGAGACAGCTTGGGATTCACTAGAGAACAAGAATACAGTCCTGCAGCCTGAAAGCTCAACATGCTGCCTCAGTCTGTAAATGTCTGAGAAACCCACATGGAATATATACACCTTGTCCCCTGCCCGTAAAGGTGTGGAGCCCACATGTGCCCCAAGGAGCAACTCCATTGCTGTAAGCAGCACCAGGAGCTCAAGTAGCAGAGATCTGCACTGTGAGACAGTTCCAGTAAAGAGAAAACAAAAAAGGGAGAAAAAAGAGGGAGGAAAATATTTATAATATTATAAAAAAGGCATTAATGGGACGTCTTCCTTAAAAATTTATATTATATACTTACACACACACAACATAATTTTCTTTCCAAAACACCCATTTTGTTCTATTAAAACAACATCCTGCATACAGCAAATCTTACATTTTTAAGGGAGGCCACAGTGTGCAAAACAGAGGAAAGGCTTTAGAAGGAGGAAATAAAATTATGCTTGAATTCTGTCTTAGAAAAACAGACTCAAGTCCAGCCTTTGTGGGGGTTACTGGAGTGATGCTGATACATCTAATGAACTAATCAATAGTGCTCAAAAGCTTATAAAACTTGCATCCTCTGGATGTGCTACCTGACACCTCGGGGTAATTTGTAGACGTGCTGAGCATTCGGTACCAGCTGAAGTCAATGAGTGTAAAAAACATTTCAGTACTTTAAATAGTAACAAACAGCAAATTCTCAGAATTGAAAAAAAAAAAACAAAAACAAAAACAAAAACAATCAGAGTAGTCTCTAAACATCTGGAGGCCCTTTTAACTTTTCTGTAGTGTTTACAAGTTTTATCAGTACAAGGACAAGTAGCAGTGAGGATAATGGAGAGAAAGTAAGGGAAAAAATTAATGAGGCTGTGTCAAAGCCCTTAACAAAGCTCACCAGTAAAGTCACACAGGTAACCTCATGACTGATTTCCCAACCCACAAATGTTAAGACACTTTTGTGCATGGATTTTTACTTACATGTGGTGCTTCCCCAGTGGTACTGTTTCCAGCAGAAGGGAACTCAAGAGGTACTGCATGCCTCAGCAGCAGCTGGGAAAGCTTTCCTTGGACATCCCCAACTTCTTGCTCCAGCCAGCTGTACATGCTACATGTCCCACCAGTGGTATCAACATCAAAATTGGACCCTTCCAACACATCCAGTTCAGCTCTCCAATGGAGGAAGGCTTAAGTGCCTTCAATAGCCCAATGCTTGCTGAGCTGCTGCTCTGCCTGTGGCTGTACCTAGAGTGGGTGCATCTCTAGAGCCTGTTCAGCACCAGAAGGTACCAGGAGAGTGGGAGTTTGTCATCCTGCTCGTTGTAAAGAAGTGAAGTCTCGCTTAGACTGCCATTTGTCTCTGCTGCTCACCAACAGCCCTCTCTGTTCCATAGAACCTGCTTCCCCCAGGATGGTTCCTGACTGCAAGCTAGAGCTTCTTTCTCATTAAATGGATCCTGCACAGAAAAACAAACATTTTCTCCACTTTTCTTACCACAATTGTTGATTTCTCCTATGAGTAACATTCTGTTTAACCAGCACGTCTCCAATTTATTTAAATTACTGTTCGCAAAATGCTAAAGGTAAAGGACATCCCATATCTTCCCTTTGATGCTTTTTGATATACTTTTAAGCTACAGATAGTTCACAAGTGACTGCTCATTTGAATTGTATTTTTTGAGGAAATTAACAGAGGATTCTTTTCTTTTATCCTTACTTTAAAAAAACAAACAAGGTTTTGTACGTTAACATGACAATGAATATCATCCAGAAGTCATAAAGTGGTTGCAATTTCTTTTCCTGGAAACTAATGTAATTAATTTCAGTAGAACTGCTCAAAAGAGAGAGTTTATCAGCATTAGCTCACAGAGACACATGAGCAGACTAAAAAAGTGTGACAAACAATTTACTTTTTCAAAATTCAAAAAATAAAACAAAGACCCCTGTGAACATTGGGCAATCCCCATAATCTCTTTTTTTCCTGGGACAGCATCATTAATTTAAGGATGAAGTCCATGTGTAAAAATCCTGCTGTTTCTCCTTCCTTATATAGCCCAGAAAGCAATGCAAAAATGTCTTCTATATTAATGTATTAAACAACTTGTGAACTTTCTTTTATTAAACAACTTTAAAGTTGTTTCATTAAACAACTTTCTTCTAATTAGGATGGGTGGCTTTTTCCCCATTCCAAAGTGACAAACAGCAGGAATGCTGGAAGGTTGCTGGTGCAGCATCCCTGTTTCCCTTTCAGATGCAATGGGCTCACCAGTGACTCACCAGACACCCCTGGGGCATGGAGGGCAGTGGCAGGGTGGCCCTCACAGAGCCCCACATCTCTGCCCATCACTTATCAGCTAGTGAAGATCAGGAGGTGGATGCCAGTGGTGTCCAACTGCAGCTGGCTCAGGCCACAGCCCTGGAGAGCACTAAAAGTGAAGTTGCATAATTGAGAGCACTCTTTGGTAAATTATTCATAAATCAGTTAAAGGCAGAGGAGGACAGAGCCTTAGCCAACACGCAGCAGCAAAGCCAGGTTGGTTTCAACAGATTTAAACATGGAAAATGCTGAACATGTCTTTTAAATATGCAAAGTCCCATTGACATAAAGGAGGAAGCTACTAGAGACTATCAGAGACTTAAATGTCTCTTTTGCAGAGATTATGGTAGTCCATGAAATGCCTTTGAAGAATTGCATGTTAATATCTGCCCAAGTGTGGTGACACGTCAGACTAGAGCCCATCGTTTCAATCATCTGTTCCCAGGTTAACAACACGGCAGCCAGAACAGCCCTACTTGTAACAGAAGACGTGTGATGATTTAAATTATTACAGTGTGTTCCCAGGCAGCACTTCAAATTACATTTAAATGGGGGAAAAAAAATCCCAACCCTTAGTGGAATGAAAAATCTATTCATTGTATAATCTTGGAAGACTTTTCTACAAGACTTAAATTAGGAGCCTTAATAAATCTCTCAGAGGCTTTTAGCAACTTACGTAGTGTTTATGTTTAATAAAAATGGTGGAGGGTTCCAACTAAATTAAATTAAACTAGCTCTTAATTCCTATGTTTTGAAAAGGCATCACGTTGATACTGTGATGACTTTATTCATGGAAATATGATTCAACTCTTTGGCTCACAAATCACAGTTACCAACCCCGCACGAAGGAAAAAAAGAAATCACAGCTGCAGTCTCTGAGCTCCTGGAGACAAATGTCTGAAAGCAAAGAAAACAAAAGAAACCAAAAGGGAGAGCTAACCCTTGGGAAGCATTGTCTAGATTTGTGGCCACCTCTGACTAACCATGTGCTCTTATTTTTGAACATCTGAGTCATCCCCTAGGGTGCTGCACCTCTGTGCAAATAAATAAATAAGGATAAACCAACAGAGCAACAGAAAATGTGAGCGGTTGGTGGGGATGGAGGAACATGTTTGGTCAGGGTGGTGAAGAGGAGAGAACAAACCTCATGGATAAATACTTTCCAACCCCAAAATGGATCAGAAATAAAACAGCAAAACAGCCAACAAACAATCTATATCCTTTTAGCAGAGACCAATTTTACCATCTCTATTCAAGATATGCTTCCAGACAGATAATAAAATGCAGCAGGATTCTCCTCTGAATGATGAATAAAGGAAAATATGTCACTTTCCAAAACAAACAAAAGACCCCAAAATCTGGCCCGCAGTTACCAAGTTTGATTGTATTGCAACATAGTAAATTTTAAGATCCTCTCTGAGCTACACAGGAGGACCAAGCAAGCCTCCTCTATCCCCCTCACAAGGCCAAGGACAACAGCAGGGTGATGGGGATTCTCTTCCTTTGTACATACGAAAGCAACATAAAAACATTATCCTTCAGAAAGACCATAAACTCTACTTTTCCCAACCTACAAACATAGTGTAACTCCACTGCATGGAAAACAAGCAGCTCCAACCCAACTTGCAATCTGCCACCAGCAGAGCAGCCCCTGGCTCCTGCGGCTGCCCTCAGCTGGCCCTGGTGGCTGTTCCCAAGCTGGACACACAGATTGCATCAGCCTGCACCTTGCACAGCCACTTAGGGCACTTCTGCAGGTGGCTTTAAAATTACTGTCCTTGTTGTGTGAAGCCACTTGACAGCAGCTTTATTTTTATACAGACTTTGCACAGGTGAAAACATGAGATGTAAAGCAGCCAGCAGGCCATGGCTGTGTGGCTTTGCAGAAACAAAACTGACTGCAGTTATCCTGATAACTGCTTGCTGAGCATCACTCAGGGAATCATACTAGGAACCAAGCCAGCATTTAAAACACACATTAAACAAATCTTTTCCTTCCCTGCAAGGCACGAATAGTTGTGCTAATGAAAAAGGGATGGGGGACAGCACAGGTGAAAAGAGCTCCTGGTGCAGAACATTTTTTAAGCCAGGGCTCCTACTAAGACAGATGTTGCAAAGCCATACCCTCAGCCTGGTAGGTTTAACATTGAGAATTGCTATTTCTCACCCCAAACGGATCATGGGACCTTCTGGCTCACAGAGGAGCCTGCAGGCTACAGCCAGCATGCATGAGAGAAATGTCCCTAAAAATGTCTTGTTGTTAAAATGATGTTGAATAGAAGTGCCATTGAAAATACCCAATGATTTCTGGCAAGCCACACGGTGAAGCTGCTGGCAAAAGAACTGCAAAGGGGGAAAAAAAAAAAGTCAACAATCATTAGATGTTGATGTGTTAGATGTGTCTATGGACAATTTTTCAGTGTGACCCTCACCTTGCTCTGTTCACAAACACACTTTCCAAGAATTAGCAGCCAACACAGATGCCCATACAGCTTCGGGCAATGCATAAAAGTTCAAGCTCCTGACAGTATTGCTATACACATACTGGGGCTGAGAGAGGAAAACAACTGACAAGGGCCCCTGTCCCAAGCCCCAGCCTCCATCCTGATGCCCGAAGCTCATCAGCCTCTCATCTTTGCACAGGCTGTCTGTGGGGCAAGGTGTACATGTGAACCTTTGTGATTTCTCCAGTCTTTAGAAAGCTTAAACCTGCTCTGTTATTGTATGTATAGTAACAGTGAACTCCCTTTTCCTACCATTGGTGGATTTCGGGGTAAACCTAGTAAAATACTCACTTTTTCTCTCACCTATGCTGTTAATTGCCTGTCTATAATTAAATTCAACACAGCAGGACAGTAAATGACAGAAAGGCTCAATGTTTTAGCTTTGGTGCCTCATAAAGTACTAACCTGGGGCACATGCAATACCCACATAGCAAAGCTAAATGATCTAAATCTAAAACCAACAGGAACTTTTATATGGACTGATGGTCTTTGGCTTAGACCCCTTCCAAACACTGAGTTTTCATGAGTTATACCAGCTGCTGCTTGTATTTATTTTATAAACACCACATGCTAAGTGTAAATTGCATCGCCATGACCACTGATTTCACCCCAGATATGTCTATACAAGTTGGGGGTGGTGAAATCCAGGTTTAGGCTGAAGGCCAAGAAAGACCTCTCCAGTAGGGTTGTATAATTGAGGCTTTTTTTTTTTAATTTTATTTTAATAAAATACTGAAACAACAAGCATATGGAAGAATAAGAGATTTGGTTTATCACAGCGTTATTGACTTGTTGCATAGGAGACCTAACACTTGCCAGCACAGAACCCAGAGAGAGAACCACTAGCCCACACAGATGCACTCACAGCCAGGTCATCAGCACCAACAGACCGGGTCCTGCTTTTCAGTCATCTTTTGTACTACAAATTTCTGCAGGCAGAAGATACAGGACCGGGAAAAAAACAAAACAAGCAATGCAGGCTCTTCAGAAGGAAAGGAGTGAATAAAGGTAAGGTGAATCATGACTTTCAGAGCCAAGTCACAGTGTTTTTTCCAGGACTTCCTTCCCATCTCTAAAAATATTGTAAAGGAAACATTGCTACTCCTCAAGGCCCTTTTCAGGTCAGAAGCAGGGTTCAAGTACCTTAAGAATAAGCACAAAACCACACTCTCTAGAGTCTTTAGGCATTTCGCCTGAATGGAGCCTTTAAAGTCTTAGATCAGTAATTACCTTAATGAACTTGCAGCTATTATTAGTAGACAGACTATAAGCAAGCTAGCTGTTTCCTGCTTTAATTTAAGCAGCAGGCCATCTCTCAAACTGGGCATTCTCACACTGAAAACACATGTTTTGGTCAGCCCAGGTTTTTGGTTGGTTTGTTTATTTGTGTTTGGGCTGACCACGGCCGTGCTGTCTCCAGAGCTCCTCAACTCCCACGCACTTCGCTGCCTCCACAGGGCTCAGCTGTGACACATTGTGGGTGCAGGTCAAGCACATCCCTGGCGTTTCTGAGGTCACAAGAGTTACAGCCTTCCCAGCAGCACATCCCATCAAGTGTTTTCTAAAAGCAAGGCCAAATAGCAAAGCAAAGTGCACAAAAAAAGAGTTTTGCTCATCTGCAGCTGAAGGAGGTATTCAAATGGGGAGATCTTCCAGGGCAGGAATTACATGTTTGCACTGATGTCAGAGCTTACCTCCTGCCCTTCTGTATTAATAATACAATAGGACAGATTTTATAACAGAGCAGGACCAAGAGTGTGTGTAACAGTTGTTGTGATGACCTGGAGTCAAAGTGTGGTTTCTTTCTATGTATTATTTACTTATACTGTAGTGTGTATATATACACACATGCTTGTATATACATACAAATGCATATATACACGTTTGCATGTGTATTTATCCACTGTTTATATATTTCATAAACTTACACGTAGTTTGTGTATTAAAAAAAGGGAAATAATTTTCCAAGAGTATTATATATGCTTTCCTCATGGAAAACCTAAACTTGTTCTTTTTTTTTTTTTTTAATATTTCCTCTGGTAAATTCAGCTTCCATCTGTTCTGCAGAACAATTCTTCCCTCGCATTTCTGTGAAGTGATTGAGATCTTCAGCAGTTGATGGTATTATTCCATTATCTTGAGTCCACGAATACTGGAGGACACATCCATGTCTCCATTTCATTGGAAGCCCAGAATTGGGCCCAGTACTCCAGATGTGACCAGTGCTGAAGAGGTGGGAAGGATCACTTCCCTCAGCCTCCTGTTAACACTCTGAATGCAGCCCAAGAGGTCGTCAGCCTCAGTCATGGTCTATCAAGCACTGCTTCATTTTATTTTTACTTTTGCCTGCAAGTTTGCTGAGGGTGCACCAAAACATTATCCCATCATCCAGGTCATTAGTGAAAATATCCAACAGCATTTGACCCCAGGACTGACCCCTGGGCTATACCCTTGAGGACCAGCCTCTGGCTGGACTTCATGCCACTGGTTATAATGCTTTGAGCCCAGCAGTTCTGCCAGGTTAAACCATTTCACTATCCAAACATCTAATCCATACACTATTAGGTTGTCCATGAGACTGTTATGGGAGACAGTGATGAAAGCCTTGCTAATGCTGAAATAAAGAACAGCCACCGTTCCAGTCCAGTCACGTCATTGTAGAAAGTCGCTGTCCACTGTAAATCCATGTTTGATTTTGCTTGATTTGCTCATTGGAATGGACAGCTCCGCAACACAGATGAAAACCAATCAGCCCTCTTGGACCCCAGTTCTCTCCAGGATGATCTCCTCTGGGATTCCTCCACACAAATCCCTGAACAAACCAAAGTGCTCTCCTGAAGTCCAGTCCTTCACCTTTTCCCCCTTATCTCAGGATCCCACACACACACACAATCTCATGGTTACTGCTGCCCTCAACCCTCACATCCCTGATCAGTCTTTCCTTCCCTGCAAGTACAAGGTCCAGCACAGTATGTCCCCTCATTTGCTTCTTGATCACCTTATCAGGAATTTGTTATCAATGCACTTCAGAAACCTCATGGATTGCTTGTGCCTTGGTGTGTTGTCCCTCCAGCACATAATGGGATGTTTGGCTAGACTCCCACAAGGATCTGGGCCAGTGACCACAAGACTTCTTCCACTGAACACAGCTTTGTCTAATTCCTCACAGTTTACAGCAGACATCCACAACACCACCCCACATGTTGGTGTGCCCTCTAACACTGATCTGCAAGCTCTCAGCTGACTCTCACCTCTTCCCAAAGCAGAGCTCCAACCATTCCCACTTGTAACTATGGTGTGTCCTTCCTACAGAGCTCTATCCAGCCACTGCAGTGCTACAGCATTGTCAGCTATCCCACCACATCTGTGCAGACAAGGAGCTCATCTGCCTTGCCCCAACCTCAGTTAGAGATCCCCAGCCCCAGATCTGCAGAGCTAACCCTTCTCAGCAGCTTGCAGTGGGCTGTGGCCTCTGCTGAGTCAGGGAGTTGGGGTAATTTCTCTGCTGAGTGCTGGGATCTACCTCTGGCAGCTCCCTGCCACTGCTGCCGAGCACAAAAGCCCTGCCAGCCCAGCCCCTGGCCTCCCCCTGCACTAAGTGCTGCTGGCTGCGTGCCGGGAGCGATGGTTTTACAGGTTCCCCCAGCACCAGCTGCCAGGATTCCTGACCCTGTCTGGTCAGGAGTCAGCTGGAACAAAAGCTCAGAAGCCCCTTCTCACAAGCAACTCTTCAATATTTATACCATCTACCATAGATATCACAAGCCAAGTGAAAATTTTACCATCTGCTTCTTTCTACAGGTGAGGAAAAACAAGCAGTCAGGGTCAGAGATGCCTTAACACTTACATTGGTTTTATCAGTTCAGTGATTTTTACCACCACCATTCCAATTATCACGGAGCTAATGACAGCCATCACGGACAAATTAATAATTCCATAGTAATCTATTACTGAAAATAAAGCTGACCCAGACATAGAGTGAAATAGTATGTCTAATACCAGGTCCACACTCACTAAGTACCTTAAAGAAAGTTAATCCCTTCCCTTGGATATCACCCAGACCTAAAGCAGCACATGTGTATGCCTCTGGCATACACGGAGGAAGAGGAAGGTGACAGTATATCAAAGACTGCTTGCATCAATCCCATAACAAGAACAAAATCAGATATTATACTGTACTATAAGCCAAGTTGTAGCAAAGGACACCAGTGTGTGTGCACACAAAGGATCACAAGGGGATCTGATCTCCACTCTCACCTCCACAGGCAGCACCTTCAGGCTGTTAAAACTTGACCCTGTGCATATTCTAATAAACTAACACAGAAAATGTCACTCTGACTTTCTCTTGCTCACCTCCAGGTAATTTTCCACCAGGTTCCAGTTCCATTTGATGAGAGACTTAATTATCTGACAAATCAAAATCCCAGCACCCCCCACTGCTGTTCTGATTAGCCCCATCAGCAGCCATCGTCCCACTCTTTTCTAGAAACAGGAAGACACAGTTACCTCTCAGACCATAAAATAGGATTGTCATACTGCCTCTCACAAAGACACAAATTCCATTTTTAGAGCATTTTGAATATTACCTGTGACTGCCTGAACAACAAGTTTCTCTTGCCAATACCTCTTTTAAAAGTGTACACTCAACAAAGATTTACCTTCAGGTGAAAGCCATTTTCATTTGGGTAAGGAATACAGTTGGATTTTTTTGTTTTGGATTTATTTGGGTTTTTTTTAATGGAGAATTACCAATGCAGTCTGATCTCTGATGTTGAATGCTTGATGTCATATCAAAATCAATTGTATGACCCAGTAATTAAACATTTGGTAGAGCACTTGGAACACATTTCAAAGTAATCCGTTTCCTTCGACTGCAATAATGCACTGAGCACCCATCATGTAAATGTGCAAACTTTTACCTCCACTTTCCATCTTTCCTAAACTTACACTTCTAACAATAATGTGCACCAGTAATAATGACAGATTTATTTTAAGTATCACCTAGGACTAGAGCAGGCCTACTGAGATTCAAACACCATGGTTCCTGCAGATTATGCTGTGAGAAAAAAAAATTTAAAATTAATTACTTTGAATAGTAATTTTAAAAGTTAATTGTAATTTAAAAAATAACTATAATTAATTTCAAGAAGTCTCAGTAAGAGAACATTTACCCAAACTTCTGCAAAGTCTCTTCCTTTTACGTTGTATACATTGAGAAGTTAATAATTTAATTATTTTTTGCATATTCAGTAAGTTGTGAAGAGCAAAGACATAAACACTTACAAAATATGTTTTTAATCCCTTGTCCCCCTTCTACATTCAAAATATGTTCCTGTACACAGAAACAATAAATAACTTTTTCTTGATTCCTTCTGCTGTCAGAAGCATATCCCTGGAGTGCCCAAATCACACATAATTTTAGAGGCAGCTTAACACTATTTGAGGTAAGTTTACCTATATGTTTTCTCTTGTAGCCACTTATAAATCTTTTTGTGTGAAGACAAATAATCCAGACTTTCATGGGCTAGCAGGTGCTCTGTCTACCAAAGGTACTACAGCTTGGATGCTTTACCCAAGGCAGTGTGCAAGTTGGCAGCTTGGAAAGGAGCAAAAGACTCGATGCACATCAAATGTTCACTGTAAATCCAAATCAGCAGCATGATTTGCCACTTCCAAGGCATGACCTTGGTATACCAAAGAAAGAGTACAAAAGGATTTCTGCTGTTTTCCACCAACTGGAATTTGGACCAATCTGGCAAGGTCTCATCTCAAATAATTATACAATCACAGAACCATAGAATGGCTTGGGTTGGAAGGGACCTTAAAGATCATCTAGTGCCAATCCCTCTGCCTTGGACAGCAACACCTTCTACTAGACCAGCTTCCTCAGAGCCCCATCCAACCTGGCCCTGAGCGCTTCCATGAATGGGGCATCTACAGCTTCTCTGGTCATTGTTCCAGTGCCTTACCACCCTCACAGTGAAAAATTTTGGCTTAATATCCTATCTAAACCTACCCTCTGACAATTTGAAGCCATTCCCCTTTGTCCTGTCACTACCTGCCCTTGTAAATAGTTTCTCTCCCTCTCTCCTGTAGGCTCCCCTCAGGTACCGGAAAGCCACAACCGGGTCACCCCAAAGCCTTCTCTTGTCCAGGCAATGAAGAAACATAAATAGCTCCTGGCTGTGAATCAGTGAGTACTAAAGGGCAAGAGAGAAGAAAAAAGCCACATACAAATTACCCAAAACAGTCTTTTGAACCTATGGTTTTCCAATGCTGAAAGTTTGCTTGTAGCCCACTGCTCACATTCCCAAACGTAAGAACACACGGTCATGAAGGAAATACTGCCCAGGGCAGGAGGTACATACATGTCAGGATATAGCAATGGCCTAAGTCCAATTTCTTACACTGTGACTGGGATTTTTTGCCAGCTCAATCAGGCATTTTATTCTAGAGACTTCAAAAGTACTATGCAAATTGCAGACCTGGCAACAATCAATCTGACAAAAAAGAGAACGAGTTGAAGAGAATTGATCTAGGTGGAAATCAAAGATTGCAGAAAATAATTGTTGCTGGAAACAGTGTGAATAGCTCCAAGCAACAGTAAATGCACTAAAAAAGTTACCTTCTTTCAGATACAGGGAAATAAATGTATCTGCCACCAATACCTCCACAGTGACATTATCAGACAACAAATGCACATTGTGTAATCAAATAAATCCCTCCAGTCAAAGGTGAATTAAGTAATAGCAGGTGTCTGACTGATTATGTACACTAATAATATAAAAAGTGGTACTTCATAAACAGAAGCTCAGACCTTAGCTTTTTGCTTAAGCACAAAAATTAGATTAGACTGCTAACTTCTGCTTACACAAAACCCAGGTTTAACTACTCCTATTCCAAGTTTAAAGTGGAGCAAAAGAAAGCAGAAGCCAGGCAAGAAAAGCAGACACCTGAGCAGAGCTCCTGGCTGGGATTCCATCACCGTTTCATTCTGATATGCCAGGCTGGTTACCCCAAGGCCTCCATTTAGCCCATTTATTTCTGGAACATGGGAATTTGTATGATGTCATTTTCTAGTTGTGTTAGACCAAATGTGAAGAGATCTGGGTATTATAAAGATTGCAGCACAAACAAAAATACAAAATCCACTGAACAATACAGATGGGGGATGGGAGAGGAACACTGAAACTAAAGGTACATTTCTAGGGGAAATAGATGAGGCCAAGTCACACTGCTCACAGACGACACAGATATTCCTCATTCCATGTCCCAATGACTTGTTACATAAACAGGATGGCTGCTTTTACCCAAACAGGAATATCATTCCCATCCTTAAAAGCACACATGAGCATTTGCCTTTGCTGTCCCCAGTTGCCAGAAAACCAAAGCTGACAACTCCTCTTCCACCAGACTTGGTCTCTACAGCTGTGGCTCAGCTGTACTGCAAATTCTCACATATACCCTCTCGTGCATTCAGATTTTAAAAAAACAAAATAGTGTAAGAATGTGTTTTTTAATTTTGACCCATAGTTATTTGTTCCCCATGGGCTCCTCTGTAGTCAGCTTAAACCCATGAGTACACCCACTAATCTGAAATATATTTTGTGGACCTCTGAGAAGCAATGCACAAATGGCCACAGTTAAAAAGCTAGATGGTGAAAAACAAAGCAAGATTTGAGATTGCAGGGGGGCATTGCTGAAACCCTGACATGCAGGAGTTGAGACAGCTCTCCAGAGGACAGACAAGGCCTTACAAAACACATACACACATGGAGATTTGTTCATTTATGATAAAACCTGAAGACTGAGGGACATGAAGGCAAATGCAGACTGGGGTTGTAAAAGCTTCTGCACCAGACATTCCTCTCCTAAGAACACATATTTCTTAATTAGCCTGTAAGAATTTGACCCAAAACCTATGCATTTTGGCTGTCACTGTTACATACACTAACACCTCCCAGTGCAGAACATGAGTCTTCATCTTCCTTTTGAAAAGTATTTCAGATCATATATTCTCAGTTCTGTGAATTTTGCATAAGGATTGTCCTGCTTTCTGCAATGTTTTTTATCTTCAAACACCACACAAGGATCTTTCTGCTTATTGAAGATCTTCCAAAACTCAAGTTTTGCCATGAATAAAGAAAAGCAGAGGCAATGATGAAAAAATACCTTCTCAATACTAGAAGACAAAATGTTCCCACTATGTAAGACCAGAGAATCCAGGCTGCAAACAGTTCCCATATTTTTCACTAATTTCTGACTTCTGCAAGGTGTGTTCCTGGACTTAGAAGTGTTCTTACCTCACCACAGCCTAATTGGGAATGGCTGCTTTGGACACAAGGCAGGGAAGAAGGAATCTGTGTTTATCACCACTAAAAGCTACCTACACACTTCTATGCGTAAATGCTTTGAGGAGTCAGGTTATAAATTGAATTTTTCTCAGTTGGGAAAGAATTTTGAAAGGCCGATGTGGGAAGAACCCATGCTTTTAAGCTGCCACAGAGCAGCTGGGAGCCACAGAGCTCCTTGTTCCACTCCCCAGCAGCTTTGATGCAGGCCACGGGACTGCAAAAGGGTGATGGCCAAATTAGGAGGGTGGGCAGACACCGGCACAGCTCTCTCTTCCTTGGTAAACATAAGCAGGCTGGGCCAGGCTGCCTCCAGTTAGGACCTGGAAAGTAGCTCCCTTGAAACCAGAAATACCAGCAAAGGATCTGGATGACAGGCGAGGTGTGCTGCACAGCAGAAATGCAGCTACCACTACCAGCTGGCCATTCCAAAAAAGTTTTGGGCTAGCTCATCTAACTCCTCTCCCAAACAACTGAGAAGAAACAACACAATTTTATTTGCCTAAATGCTTTGTAAGTGAGAGGATGTGCATGCATGCATCACATGTGTTCTTTATACCTTAAAAGACCAGGATGGAACAACCCCAACTAATACTATAAAAATACAAAGAGCTGCTAAATGAGAAGCCAGAGCAAATAAGAACTACCCACCAAACAGCAGTAGAGATACAGCATTAATTTAATACTAAGACATTTTGCCACTTGTCTTTAAATAATACAGACATAAATCCAATTCCAGCTATTACACACAAAAGCACCTGCCACAGAACTCTAATTCTTGCTATGGTTGTAGTAAACCCCTCCTGCCTGAGCACAAGTTACTGGTCACCCCTCTACCTAGATAACTCTATCATGTAATTTTAACTTTGTACTGGCAAACATGTAAAAAACCAGGCAAATACTTAGTCGGCATCTCAGTTTTAAGTAGACAGAGAACCACATACGTTTTGAATGGTGTCAGGAGTTGCATATACTTAAAGGGTAAGAATCTTTTCCCTCTCCACGGCCCTTCTGTCTTCAACCACAGGCTCGTTTAGTGCAGCACATGCGATCTGTCCATCTGTCAAGTAAAGCAGTGCACCATTCTTGTTGGCTTCAGTTTTAATACTAGAATCATAAAGGTATTATAGGATCATACAATCACAAAAGTACAATAAAGGATTAGAGACTGCAAGTTAACGTTAACACCGCATGAATAACACATCAATTCCAAATAAATCTGAAGGTAAAAGTCAAGAGGTTTTGAAATGCCAGAAGAAATAGTTTCTACTCTATGGAACACGAGCAGTTCAGAATATATTTTTCAACAGATTGGAACCAAGGTGATAGAACGAAGAGCTTCCAAAGCAGTATTCTGTTCACAGCATCCCACTCCAAAGATCAAACACCATTACACTACTAATTGAGGTGACACTCAAAGACTTCAAATAATGAGTTTTTAATGCGCAGTCTGAATGACAGCTCAAGGAAGCAAATAATTATCCCAGTCATTGGACAGATATAAAGACATTGTTAACTAGAAATGTCATGGCTTTTAACTTTCATTTCATATTATTTCAGTATTTCAAAGTTACAGCATTAAAGGAGTGAAAGTATAGTACTACCTTGGCATGAGAATTTTCCTATACATGCAACAACTACATATGGTGCTGACTTAAAGGACAGAAATGTTGAAACATCTTCTGATAACGCTGTAATAAATCTCACATAGTGCAACAAGTTAGTAATATCATATGATACAGTAAATTTAATCTGCAAACCTTCAGACAGAAAAAAATGTACATATGACAGGAAATTGTTTCAGAAAACACAACCTAAGATGACTATGACCATCTCCGCAAATCCTCAAATTGTGATGTTGTGGCAAGGAGTTATTTTAGATTTCTCAGAAGCAGACAGTCCCAGAGTTCAAAGTGCAACGTACCTCCCAGAGATGGGAAATAATGCTCTCTCCCAAAACTGCAGTCAGGCAAACAACAAACACTGAAGGAATCTGTTGGCCAGAAAAGGTCAGGGCTGTTGGCAATTTGCCCAATACCATTACAAAAGCAGAGCTTTTAGTACAGGGTTTTCTCAGAATAGTGTTGACTCTCTCAACTACATGCACACATTTAAACCCAAAACTGCTGATCACCAACCACTTAGATGAATGTGGAAACTAAAGAGCCAGCTGCCACCACCACACACTTCTACACTTTTGGTTTACACAGCTCCTCATTGTGGCAAGTTTTGTCAAAACTTAAGAGAAACAAAGCCATCTCAACCTGCTGTACTTCACCACAATGTTTTAACAACTGCATGCAGGAATACTCTATCTTAAGAAAGTAAAAGAGATTAAGAGTGGGTTAAGTCCTGCGAGGCTGACTTTAAGGAGTTCCAAATGCCACATCATTTCCCAAAGCCATTTTGCGAAGCTGAACCCTCACTCCCATGTTAACCCAGTTTCATGATGCTGGAAGATCTGCTAGAAACACCCTCTTCCGTATCTTCATGACAACTTCACAGCTCTACTATTTAAGCTGCTCTCATTCTAATTGAAACAGCTCTTTAATTCTGTGACAATTGGAAAAATACAGAAAATTCTTCAGGCTATTTTCAAGTCAAGTCAGTAAGAGATGTGTTTACCTCTTCCAGGTTTTTTCTTTTCTTGGCAATTTTTAGTAGAAATTGCAGAGGGAAATCAAACTCTTCTCCCCTCCCCTTGTCATTCCCACATGCTTAAAAATAATAATAATAGGATGTAATAATAGTAATATTAAAATTTAAATAGCCAGTGTGTTAAATCAGCATACCTACACATTTGTAACAATCAGCAGGGAGCAGAGTAGGAACAAGCACAATCCAGCTTAGGAAAACTTTGATAGTATGACTGTACAGCCATTCCTTCAGTACTTCTCATTTAACAAATACACAGTTTGGGGTTTTCTAACCCACACTACATAAAGTTTATAAATTATGAATTATAAAACCATGTTTACATTTAATCCATACTGCTTATATTAAAAGCAGAAGGTTGGGCTGCTGCTGTTAAGAAGTGGTGAAAAGTCATAAATTAGTATAGAAAACACAAATTTCATCAAGAGATCCAAAACACTGCTTATATGTGCATTATCTCAACATCTTCCATTAAGTTATGCATTTATACAGTTTGTTGCTTATATAAATAATTTTTTAAATATTTATCACTATTTTTAAATGGTAAAGACTAAAAAACATTATAGAACTGCTTGAATATGGAAATGCTACTTGACAGTTTGCTTATGTGTATTTTAAAAAAACAGAATTGACTGTACATAAACTTAAAGCTCTTTACAAATTGAGCTGAAAGTATACATCCATTTAGTTGAAAAATAAAAAACACAAGAAACCCAACAAATTTATAAACCACTATGACCACTATGATAGTAACACTATGGTAATGTAAGAAGTAATTTTGTGAGGTTTTTTTAAAGCATCAAGTATGTTATTTTTATACTTCTAGCATTACATCCTTCACACTTTAGCCCATGATCAGTCGGGTCTTCAACAGAAAATGTACAGCACATTGATTGAGGGAATAAGGCAATCAGCAGAACAGGAAACAGAAAAATACATCTCCCACAATTGCTTCAACAAAGAGAGTTAAAACAGATGGATTAACAAGTTTTAAAGCTTTTTCTTTTTAATTTATTATCATTATTATTAAATAAAGACAACAGACAGTCATGTTCCTCCAACACCTCCCCACCTCATAAATCTTTCAAGCTTCACAAAAGAGTTCTGAACACATTATTTAGAAACATTGACGAGAAACATATTTTGTCCCACTGCTTCACATCTATCTGGAATTTTACTCACATAGAAGACCAACAGGAGTTTTAAGTCATCTGTCTTTGGTACAGTAACACATATTCAGACTTGCTTAGTACCAGTTTGCTCCTCCTCTAGCAGCTGAAATCAGCCACACCAGGGCAATCTGGCTGTGTTTTCATAAAGTAGAGGCCAGAATTAAAGTAAGTAGTAGTCAGACATCCTGCCTCTGCCACAGGACAATTATCTGGTGGCCTACTAAGTGTGCCTTCTGCATCAAAAGAGAGCATAAGAGAAGTGTAACTTATATTTTTAAGCCTTGAGCTATTGTCCCAAAAGCAACTAAATAGCTACAACTCACCATGTAAGTAACCATGCAAAACACAAAACACTTGTCTAAATTATACAGCTGTTACCATTATAGGTGATCAACTGTCATAATATGCACTAGAATTTTTCTTTTGGTATCCCCTATACAGTAACAAACATTTAGGAGGAATGTGCATTATGCATCTATTTGATAATAGTTGAGGGATGTGCTGCTGACTCTGTCTTGCTTGGTGAAATGCATTCTCAGCTTGCATTCAGGAAGAGGAGAGCAATCAAGGCCATTGGTAGCTTCACACCTTGCAATGTTTTCTGTTCTTTATTATCTGAGTAAGGCACATCATTTGTAATGTGGCTATTTCCATAGGCTTGCTCATTGTATCTTAAGGTTTAACAAAGTATGAATCATACCATCTTTGGCTTTTTTTTTTCTCTGCTTCACAGAAAATGTATCCGTGTCTCAAACAACCAAAACACAAGAACTTTGGCAATGCTTCAGAGCACAAAGCTAGTTTAAATCCCAGCCAACGACCACCAACACAAAAAGAATTATGTATTTAGAGCTTTTCCGCTTTGTCCCTCACTCAATTGGCTTCAAATGGTGCTCTGCTTTGCAAGATTTAGTTGACAATAGTTCAAATACGGGTTTGAAAAGAAAAAAATACACATTTGGTAACAATGGCAAATTCAAATCTTGCCAAAGAATGTAACACAAATTAAATACTCATGAGAGGAAAATTAAAATTCTGTCATCTAAATAGGCTACCTAATGAGAACTTCAGAATATGAGAAAGCAAATCTGAAGTAAACACTGAGCAGAATTGATACTTGCAAAACATAATTTTTCTGGAGGAGAGTAAGCACATTGCTTCAAAATCTTCTTCAGGGAGTAGAAGAGTTTTGAGGAGGCTCTGAACTTTATGCAGTAATTGAAGACATTTTAAAATTTCACAATTAATTACACTTCAGACTTGTCCCAGTGTGAGCAAAATAGAGAACCAACAAACCTAAGATCACTGCAGGAATATTTTTATAGTCATCCATGTATTACATACTCCAGTGTCAGAAAACAGCTCAACTCCCTCCAGAACCGATTTTTCCTTCTGCAAAATATATCTGTTTAGAGCTGGATATGCAGATTCTCACTGATACAAATGGACAGACTATTACAGGATCACCTTGTACCACACACAGCCATGCAAACAACAGGCTCTTCTTGATGCTCTGTGAATAAGCCAGTCTCTTAAATTATGCTACCAACCAAATAATAGTCTACAAGCATTGTCTCAATAGCTTATGTTGTAATCTTCCAAAAAATTCACATTTCAGAACTGTACAGTTCCATTATTTTAATTGATTAAATATAGATTAGCAGTGTTAGTGTAAGAAAAAAGATTTAATGGCATCAAAGTCATTCCAATTAAAACAAGGAAAAAAAAAGTTGCAATGCACTTCAGCCAAACCATCACAAATGATATGTTATATAAATACAGACACGAGGTAGCTGGCAGCTATAAATCCACCAATTCTGGAAGTGCCCAATTTGTCTAAAAAGCATAAATTGACAAATATCAATCAAACCTTACCATTAATTAAAAAAAAAAAATGGAATACCTAGTTTATTGCTTTTCATTGTTTACATCAGAAGTAGGCAAAGGCTTATCAAAGAAAGTTACTTAGCTGTTGATGGCTTTTGATCATATCCACTTTTCAAAAGAACCACTAAATAAAACTTTGAATGCAAACAGCTATCTCACTCCCAATGTTACATATTCTCACCAAAATGAACAAAGGTTTGCATTCTCCAAGGTGAGGGGCAGGGAAAGAAGACGTAATATCCAAAAGAATGGCATTAACTACTTGCTTATGAGAAATCACTAACAGAAAAAAACCAGTGTTCCCACCAGACAGAATACATTGAAAAAACAGACTAAGGACTGCAGGAAAGGCAGAAAGCTTCTAGCTACAAACACAGTGGCATCACAGCAAATGATTCATCTTAAGCAGATGGAAATAGGATGATCTGTAGCACAGGTGTGATTTTTAGTAAAGCTTCCTGAAGTCTCTTTTTTGTGTGTTTCAGAAAAGGCAAAAGCAGAACAGACAAGAAAAAAAAAAAAGGGCAAGTAACATAAAAGAGGAAAAAATGCAAGAAAGCAAGACAAAGGACAGAAGTAGGACAGACTTCAGCAATATGATCTGAAAACTGCTTAGAGGTCAAGTAAGCAAAGTGAAAGTTATGCTCATTTCTGGAAATAATCTAGAGGGGAAGCAAAGGGCAGATGGGTAGGCTAGGGGGTTTTGTTTGTTTTTATTTTGGGGTTGGTTTGGTGTTTGGGTTTTTTTGTTTTTGTTTTTTTTTAATATATTTATATACACACACACAGAATGCAAGTTTCTCTAAAGAAGTGATACTACAGATGACAGAACTTACTCCCCTGCAACATATGGAATATCTTGACCTCTCAAGTAAACTAAGCATACAAAAGTGATAAGAGCAAAAGGTGCACGTAACACCAGCAGCAATATTATGTTTTGCTTTCCACTACTTCTGCCAGTTACTGTACATATATTACATGACTATTATAGAAATGGCACAGCCTCAGACACTTTCCACATTTTATTTACATTTTAAGACTAACTTTAATCTCAATCACATATCCATACATTTCCTTTGTTTCACTAAAACTTAAATGCATGGTTTATTAGAACAAAGACTGTAAACAAATATTTGCCATGTCCAATACATGTAACACAGGAGCTGCTTAACAGAAATTAATCCCCCCATTTTATAAATACAGGTATCAAAACAATCCTGAACATACTTTGTGACACTACTAGTAGTCGGCACCCACACCCTTGCAAAATTAAACAAGATGAGCAACGGTATTCACTGTACCTGCTACCTTAAAACAAATTTAACTGCAGCTCTTTTACTAAGCAAGATGGATAAAGCATGCCATTTATATTTTGCCTTCTCCAGAAATTATTTTCAGTAACATATATTATTCCACAGCAATCTGACACTTTCTGTCATGCTTTCATCTTGTAAAACCTGAATTCCAATTATAGGCTATTTCAGGCTTAAATGACAGTGCCTCAGTAAGAGAAAAAAAATAATTGTGCTGCCTTTTTCTCCCATAGTGCCTGAAAACATATTGGGCATACATATATTATATATATTCTTACAAATGTCCAGGTCATGTATACCAGCTGAAATTTTTTAATGTGTGGGTGTTTGCATTGTGAGATTTAATCAAGACATTACATGAGTAGAAGGTTGTTGTTTTAAGACAGAAGTTTGAGAATCAGCTAAAATTAATTATTGTAAGTTTGTCCCTCTGGAGGTTGTGGAAGCTTCATATTTTCTTTGGACATCATTAGACGTCTTAGCTCTTGAAGTACAACTTTAATGCTATATGAATTTTGCCATTTTGCTAACACTGGTATGCTCCGTGCATCCACCTGGAAAAAGAAGAGAGAAATCTGATTTATGATTGAACACAAAATATCTACATAAATAACTGTTATTGACAGTTGCTCTAAGAAATAGTCTAAGCATTCCCTGACACCTTCTCTGTGGCATAAAGTCCCTGTGGTCCTAAAATATTTTAAGGAAAACAATTATATACTTACACACAGATATAGATTCTGCAATAAAATCCATGCAGGTGGACTCTTCCATCTGTGCTGCTACTTACATTAGTGTGAAGGAAAGGAGGACAGGAGGAGGACACCAGCAAACTGTTCACTGCAAAACTGGAGCTGCTATCTTGCAAAATTTATGGGGTTTTTTCAAATTACCTCCAAAAAAGAAACAAGGAATTACCTCCACTATGCTAATATATGCACCTGGTTGTTCCTCAGCTCTTTAAAAGACCTGCCACACCAGAGTCCATAGAATACCTTTCTAAAGGAGCAATTCCCTTATTATTTCTTTGCTACAAGTATTGTTGGTGATTTCTTTCCCACAGATATTACACGGTGCTTCCGATACCTCTAGAGGCACTACGTGTATTAAGAAATGTCTTGAAATACTGAAATAACTGATCTGTAATGCTCAGACATTTCTTGGTATCCTTCTCACAGTAAGTCATCTTACGGAGCCGTGAAGATTACTGTACATCACTTACCAACTGGAATAGGAACTGAAAGGAAAGGACATGGGACTTCTCCTATGCGTTTATAAAACCTGCGGGACAATTTACACAATTATATTATAATGGGGAGGTTTCCATAGGAAAGTCAGCAACTGAAAGTCATCCTGGGAATTGTTTTGGCAGCAGGTTAAGTCCCAACCCCTGCATGGAGGAACTTAAGAGCACAGAGGGGCCTACAGCCATGCAACTGCAAAGTAGGCCCTGGGGCAGGAATAGGGCTATTGCTTGCTACTGGATTCCTCTGGTAGAGTTGCAGCCCACATGGCTACAAGAGTGCTGGAAACCACTATTTTATTATTTAAGCAGCACAAAACATAAAAAAGTTTCTTATCCCATCTTAATTAGGGCAAGCTGAAAGAAAAAAAAAACCTGGAATCAGAAATAAGTATGTTAACACAGACGTTTTATTTCTAGATTATTTGAAGTGAGGCTATTTTCAGAACACCAGATGAGACTAAACCTTTTTGTAGGAGGAAACTGAGGCCAAGGTTTAACTACGTGCTGGCTTGGGTAGCAATACTACCCCAAGAAACTTCTGTTCCCTCTCTTGTTCCTTTAACAGTGCTACTGCCTATCAGCTCAGGTAAACCATGTACGGGGAAATATTTTCTGATCTGAACTGACAGAACCCACCCAGTTTAAAGCACCACCTTGGAAAGAAATCCCTAAGTAGGATCCTTGACCTTATTTACAGCTCAGCACTTACAAGCATTTCTTTTCACACAATGTTCTGCTCAGAGTTGGGAACCCCTTGAAGTCAGCAGAGTTGCCAAAAACAACTTGTATCATCAAGCTGCAGTACGAATGGCAGTCAGGTGACTTAATAATTATCGCAAACATTTGATAAAAAAGAAAAACACCATCAAAAGAAAAGCTCTACTACGCAGCAACGCCATGCCAGTTTAAAATACATGAGTGTATGAGCCAGTACAGAAAAAGGTTTTGAAAGTTAGCACTGGTGAAATCATCACTCTAATTCTTGTGATATTACTACTTTTTTAAAGGGGGATTTGGGTTAACATGGTAGATAGGAGGAAAAATGGCTGGAAAGGAAGTTGCTCTGGGACTACAGAAATAAACATCTATCTTCATTCTGGAAATTCTGTTTTCACACCATCTTCCTTCTCCATGCTTCTCCTCAATTTTGCCTTTGTTGGCTCCTTCAGATCTGAATGTTTGCCTCAATTACAGCACACAGCAGCCAGTCACCACTGCTGTTCAAATAATGCAGTTCTACAAAGACTGGAACATGAGAGCTGATCACTTAAGAGTAAGCTCCTCCTGCTTCTCTTTTTTCCTGGGAATTTGCAACAAAAAACCTCACAGACTGCAAACTCTGCTTTACCATTGCTATGAATGTTTTCTGACTAAAGACTGCTGCAACATGACATTTTTGTTGCTTGTTTATCTCAAGTCTCTTTTCTGCAAGTCACCAGCTTCTTTCATAACATCTTGCAGCAGTAAAGATTTTGGCTCAGGTTCTGTTTTCTGTCTTGCAGAACTGATTTCCAAGTTAGTGCACAATAAACTCACTTTATGAAGAACAATGATAAGACATCTAAGAGAGTGACACAAACTATGTTCAAGTCACACAAAAGCATTAGGTAACATTCAAATGATTCAAATGCACACCCTGGAACACAGAGGGAGACATTTCAAGGTCAGATAAAAGCTAATAAAGCTGCAAACTGCAATCTGAAGACTATTTTATTTAGACTCTTTTATGGGGGGGGGGGGGAACCCCACTGGGGAACCCTGAATAAGGGGGGGTACACCACTGTGGAACCCTGAATAATAGCAAGAGAAGCAATATATAAAATGCATTGTTTTTTTCTAAACAGTTGAAAATAAAACAAATTATTTTACACAATTATGCAAAGTATTCAGTGTTTACAATGTTCCAAGTAACTTCAACAAGTAGCAAATGTCTACAGCAAACATAGTCAAAGCAGTAACTGGGCAGCTTACAGATTTACAGCTGAAAGTCCCAAATGATTTAAAAGGAAACAAGTATTTCCAGCTGTAAATGGTATCTTAATGAACACAAGTGATTGCAAATCCTGCAAGACAGACTGCTGAGGAGCACTATCACAGATGCAAAAATGAGACAAACTCAGAAGAAAACGGGAGAACAAACAGCACATTAGAAGGCAACCTGTGTTTTATCAATATGGGATACATAAGTCTCCAAAGGAAAGACCGTGTAGCATCAGGAATAATAATCCACAGTTTTACAACAGTGATGCCATTAGCACATAAAAGCATTTTGTGCAGTTCTACACAAGTACTTGTACGAGTTTTTTTGACCTTAGTAATCTAATTCTATATAGAAATATTGCAGCTTCATAGGTAAACTAAAAGAAAAAAGGCACAAACTTTTTTCTTAACTTGCAGATAATAAAAGAAAGACAATTTAACAGGGTGCCTCAGAGCACCTAAGTCTTTTGAAATAAAATAGTCCTGAACTAGTTCTCTCCTTTCTGGCATTAAATTTATCAAACAGTGATTCCTGAAGATATGCTGCTGGCAGAAAGTTACTTATAAACTCCTCTCTCACAGAATAACCAAACAAAAATTAAGTTGTACCTGTAAGTATTGATAAATTCATTGCACACATGCCCTTTTCCTGCAAAGTGTAAAAGGATTTTTAAGTCAAGAAAGTTGAGAACCATTGCCTACAGGGCAGTATGAGAACAGTTTCCCTAGGTCCCTAGTAACTGCACTTATCCATCTTTCCCCTCCACCACTCACACTCTAACTCAACAGAAATTATTACCCTCTAAAACTCCCAGTGTGGGCCCTACTTTTCCACAGATGTTGACTGGCACACAAGCCTACCTTAACAACATTACAAATGTTTTGAGTACAATCTGCTAAGATAAAACAATTTCAGCTGCTGTTTGTCTCAGGTCTCTTTTCAGCAAGTCACAACTTCTTCCTGACTTCTATAAGCAATGTGACCAAAAGCTGACCACATGTCAAAACCCAGGGTGCCTGCAGAAGCACAGATAGTAGAAGAAGTCTGCAGATGAAACCCTGCCATTAATTCAAAGAATTCAAACCACTTATGATCTATTAAATGAAAGATGACCATAAAGTAGTAGAACAGCTTGGAAGAAACATGAAGCAGCTATCAGGAAGCAGCAATATTAACTGCTTCAGGATGCTGAACATGCCCCACTGTTTGTTTCACGGTTCCTCTAACGACCACAAAGTAAGATAAAATGCAGGACACTAGGACAATGGACACATTAAAAATTATATAATAAATGTGTTTTAAATTCATTACTTATGAAAATTCCTTTCATTAAAAATACTATTTATTCCTATTTAAACCCATTAAAAAAAGAAGTTATGCATTTGCATAGCAAATCCCTCATAAGATACACAAAATTATCTTTTGGGGCGAAAAATTAATGATGGTTTGATGTAAAGTTATTAACTTATTAAAATCAATTTTTCCTGTAGCAATGACTCAGTTTGAACAGTGCTTTTAAAATGACTAGGCAGATTTCCTGTCATAGTAGTCACCCTGCTCCTCAGCAAGCTGAGCGAATGTAGACTTTTCCAAAGAGAAGCTCAAACTTACTGGCTTCAGTAAACAAGAGCCTTCAGGCTCTGCTAGTCTAAGGTCCTGCTTCTGAAAACCAGCACTTATACCTTCAGGTATGCAGAGATTAAGCCATGACAGCATACTTCTTCACTGAATCACAGTAATACACGTTCCTATGAAACTAGGAAGAGGTATGAAAATCATCTTCCAAACATACTGTAAGCCGTTTTTGCTTCTCACAACTTCTCAATAAATACACACCCTTAGACAACAAGCCACAGCTGTGATAAAGGGCACGAGTCAATTTTCAGATAGCAATTTTAACAGGATCTTCAGGGAGAGTAAGATTGTTAGCTACATAAAAGTATTTTCAGAGTAATTTCAGATTATTTCTGAAGCATTTGTGCACTAGCTTTGGATGACCAACCAAAACACTACTCTACAACCTACAACAGCTCAAACCTGGGAACCTCCTCCCCTGCTACAATCATTGAGACACTTGAGCTTCACAGTTCAGTACCGTTAATTACAGAAATGCAAGTCTGTATTTCTTTTAAATCTCACAAATTATTTAAAATCCAAAGATGCTAATGCACCTTTAGGTATTACCTTAACCCAATTAATCTGCATTCAGTAGAGACAAATATGCCCACAAATGTGATTGTGTTTCCTGCTGATACAGGCACACAGCACTGCAAATGCAAGGCAGCTCACACTTCTTCTCTGAGCAAAGGGGCACCACAATTGCTCACAGTGTTTAAGTACCTGGTGAGTAACAAGCTTGTCTGAGCTGCTGCCACAGCAGATCTGTGAACTCATCCCACCCTAACTGCAGCATCAGTGAAAGCAACTTACTGCAAATTGACCTTTAAAATGCAAGTGATTACCAGCTATATCAAAAGGTCTTAAGACTGGTGTTCAGAATCACCTTGGATTTTAATAAATCCAGTATAAAGGAAACAAGAGTATAAATACACCAGTTCATTACAGGTGAGTTAATACATCCAGAGTGAGTCTCATCAGGAATAACCTCCATTTTTAATTAGTGGAAACATCAGAGAATCTGTAATATTCCTGCTACAATACGAAACTAATCCCCTTTTATAAGAGTATTATGAGGAAAATATCTACATAGAGCTTAAACACTTATTGTTTTCCTGTTCAAAACTAAAACCATCATTTAAAAGAAACAACTGTCTCAATATTATAAATAATGCTCGTCTCATTGGTAAGCCACAAAAAGCCACAAAGATTTAAAGTAGTAGGCCACCAAATTTCAATTTAAATCTGCATTTATATTATAAAAATGAAATAAAAAGCTCTGTGCAACATGCATATTCCTCACCTGATTTTCACAGAAATATTTTTTAGTGTAAATTAACAACATGGTTGATCTTACCATTTCAACTTACCATTCCATTGGAATTATTTATTCCATTCATATTAATTTTAGTTACAAATCTAACTGTAGGAGGTGCTTCTGGGTATTTAGGTCCACACTCTACTTTCAGACTGTATATTCTGTTTTCATAGTTTGTCTAGAAAGCAAAAAGACAGACTAATGCATTTTACTGAAAGCTAAATAGTAAGATTTTTTTTAAAACAAAGCAAAGGCAAAAGGAGTAACAATTATGAAATATTAAATAAATATAAATTCGTTAATATTGTGTACCAACTGAAGGTCTTGGATTACTGACTGATTTCCACTGTTTTGGCTGTATTGATTACTTCATGATTATGCAAAAATTACACTGCTTTTTGACTACACCATACACAAGTTTTAATACAATTCTGTTTTTAATTCACATTTGCTCTCATCCTTTCTATCCACCTGCATCCTCAAAACAACAGTGGCACAGTAGAGGACTAAGAGAAATCAATTAGCTTTAAGAAAATTACCGCCTTCCCCCATAATGAAATACCTAATACTGTAAAAAAACTGGAAATGGAGAAAGACAGAAATGCCAATAATTTAACAGTTAAGATATAACCAAAACCAAAATAAAAATATAACCTGCAAAAGAAACATATTCTGGAAGTAGTTAGCACTACAGTAAATATCTGAAATTTCTGCAGCTGAGAATCACTTGGTTTAGTGGAGGATTTATGAGCTTGGACAGTAAAGTGACTGCTAGTTTGCAGAGGTCATTCCAAAGTGACCATGGAACAGATAATTCTAAGCTCAAGTATACTTTGAGAAAGCCACATTAGAACTAGATATGATTCTATTTTATTTTAATCTTGTCAAGTAGGCCATGTCAAAGATCAGTGCTTTGCTGGTCACTGATGCACGTGCCTCTGTGTTCCAAAAGGAAGATGAACTCCATTTCTACACCTGCTTTTGCACTGGCACAACAGAAAGAGCCAACATGAACAAAAAAGCAGCAACATGCCTCTCAGCTTTCCAGAAATAGCATCTTTAACCTGTTCTGCATCAGTCAGCTGCCACTCTCCAAGCAGAAGTATCAACCACACAGCCAAGTATCAAACAACACTCTAGTCTGTGGTTAATTAAAATGCAGAGTGAAAACAGGAAGACTGAAGAACCCCAACTGTGTACCATAATTTTTGAGCAGACACAGAGAATGAACAGCAAGCGGGTCACAAAGAAACAACGAAAAATAAAAGGTTTTCTATTAATCTTTCCTATTATTGTGAATGTAATTAGGCACTGGACAAGGTTGCCCAGGGAGGCTGTGGATACTTCAACCCTGGAAGTGTTCAAAGCCAGATCAGATGAGCTGTTGAGCAATCTGGTCTAGTGGGAGGTGACCCTGCCCATGGCACAGCATGTTGGGACATCTTAAGGATCATAAGGATCGTTAAGGTCCCTTCCAACCCTTAACATTCT
Source organism: Pyrgilauda ruficollis (assembly GCF_017590135.1). Classification (NCBI taxonomy): domain Eukaryota; kingdom Metazoa; phylum Chordata; class Aves; order Passeriformes; family Passeridae; genus Pyrgilauda; species Pyrgilauda ruficollis. The sequence goes on from NW_024524378.1 coordinate 7,377,310, forward strand.
TATTCTATGATTAAAAACTAAAGGCCAGATAGAAGTCATCTTATCCTGCTACAGGTAACATAGCTGCTACCACAGCAAGAAAACACAGTAACTAAAATTCTCATTATTCATTCAGCCAGAACAATTTACTTCCCCAGAGAGGGATGCTGTCAGTTACAGTGAAAATAGGCCAAAACGTATGCAATTCTGCTCACAACTCTGGAAAATCCCAAGAACAGCACTCATTCTCATTCCTATATCCAGGTGGCTTCTCAATTTTGCTCAATTTATCAAGCCATTGTTTTACTGCAAGCCAGGCATCCCTGGCCAGCTTCCCAAAAAAACTAAAATCCCATTTTCTGTAAGTCAGAAAAATATTTCCGTTAATCCAAAACAAATCTTACCCTCCTCTCTTGCAGCTGGGTCACCTTTCAAATGAAGCAATAAAAAAACTGATACGCAATTTTTTTTTTTTTGCATGACTGTATAGAAGCCACATAAGAGAAGAACTTCATGGACAATATTAGCAACTTTCTCCATGTTTTGCCTAACTGTACCATCTACTTAACTCAGCCAATTCCAAAAAACACTCATCTTCTACAGGCCCTGAAATTAGATATGCAATTCTTCTCAAGGTGCTGTAACTGGTTTGGGAGCTGGTGGCTTCCACTTTCTACAGTCACTACATATTGCAAGTCATTCTATCTGCAAGGCTTCATGTCCCTGACATGGCACAAGATATATTATTTGCATGCACTCTTTATCATAAAGAAAATAAACTCACAGAACTACAAACTGACCAGGACTAAAAGTGTATCCCAAGCTGGGTTGAATACTTTTACTCTTTTTTTAAAACACATGGGACCTTCTATAACAGTATTATAAAGTATAGCACTTTACACATCATAATCTCTTTTCAAAGATGTGTAGTAGTCTACCTTAGGTTGAACAAGAAAGCAGTCACAGGCAGTTCTGGAGGGGTTTTGGAGAGCCAGGGATACCCTATGACAGCTAGGTCAAAATTTTCAAGTTTTTATCCCAACACATTAGGCTACAAACTTTCCTCAAAATGGAGTCAAATACTGATTCCACAGAATATCCAAAGCATACAGTCATTATGATTATATATTAAATCTGCCCTCTCCCAGCTGCGCCCAAATCTTAGGAGCTCAGCAAGGTCATTCAGGTGTTCAAAGCAGCCTACTGCAAGTGGCAAAGGACTTCCAAAAGAAGCTTGAATTACACTGAATCTGTCTCTGGAACTCTGCTACTTTGGAAGGCATTCTTTTCACTGAGGCAGAGCTCAGCTCATTCCATAAGCCCTGCAGTACCAAGAGACACATAAGATAGTTCTTCTCACTCTAGCAGTGAAAGCCATGTGCTATCTGAGGGCTACTTAGATATACTCATCTAAAGGTCTCAGCTACACACTGATCTTTTGCATCATATTGTAACTTAGAAGAAAGCGTGCAGTAATTCAACTAAAGTCCACTCATATCTGATATGGCTGATACACACAAGAGGTGATTACTTCTCTTGCAAGTTGTATCAGTCTAAATGACACTCTACAGAACTTCAGAGGTCAGAAGGATTAAAGGTGATTAGAAGCTGCTAGTCTTTAGGTATGATTCAACTGACATTCTAACACTGTTATACTGAAAGACTGTTCTATAGAACTTGTAGAAGTTGAAAATACATTGCCAGTTTGCTACAAAATTGAAATTATCAGGAGCGTGACAAAATGGGAAAGACCTGTTTATTGTACTATCAGTCTACACTTATGTTCAATAACAGTGGAAATGTAGAATTAATATACTCATAACTGAGTAAAATACGTCTCAGATCACAACTGGCTTTTACAGACAGCTGCAGAAACAGGGGAGGCTAGCCTGAAATACTTACATGCCAGAAAATGAGGAATTATACATTATTTCTACAATTTCATACACTGAATTTTAACTAGTCCTTTACACTGTAGAATAGTAACTTTTGCATTTTGTATTGCCTAAAAACTTAATAAAAATGTTTTATTTCATCACACTTACCCTTGGTGGCCCAATAATCATTCCTGTCCATCTGGTGAGTGTCATATCTTCATCATCTTCAAGGCCCCAGCTTACTGTACCATCACCTACTCCCTTCTGCCCTTCTTCAAGTTCTTCCAACAAGCGAAAATTACGAGGTACTTTAACTAGAGAAAATGGAATAATGCAATTAATACTGCTGACATTAAGGAAAAGGTAACAACTTTGTTACTTTTATATGTTACACACTGCCAACTGCTCAATGTATTTTCCCAGTCAAGCAAATATTGCCTGCACAAATTTATTTAGCAATTCTAATTGCTTTGAAGCAACTAACTGCTTCACTGGAAGTTAATTACTACCAAGTAATACCAATACAAACCATAAAACAGAAAATAGGAGAGCTCTCTTTAGCCTAAGACAGCATAGTTCAGATTCTCTTTCCCAAGCACAGAACTGTTTAGATCCAGTACATTTCAAAATCAATTGACTGTCTGTCAAGTTCTAATCAACCAGAATTCACATTAAATCAATATGGCAAATTTACTCCAAAACATAATTAAAGAATGTAACATTTAACACAGATTATCCTAATAAATGTCAACTGAAGACTGAAATATTTTCACTTGATTTCACTTGTTTTTTAAAAAAAACCCACAAAAGACTAATATCTGAAAGCAAATTGAAAATCAAGTCTTTTTTAATCTAGTGATTAATACTGTCACTTGCCAGAGGAGAAAAAAAAAATAAGCACAGAAGCATTGATTAAATTGTTAGAGATAAAGACATATTCACAACAGAATACAAAGATTAACTGCCTTTAGAGAGCACCAACTAACAGTCACTAACCAAACTATAATTACAGGATTTTTATTATTATTCATGAAAAAAGGCAGATTTTTATAGTTATTAAACAGGATACTCAATTGCTTTACAGCATCAGCTAAAATGGTACTTTTCAGCACTGAGAGAAGAAAGGTAATTAACACTTGTGCATGCAATCATGGAATGCTTTTATTTTCAAATAAAATATGCACAATGATGTAGTAACAATATTATAATATCATAAAACTTCCACTTAGCTATAGCTGCTTATAGTTACTTATTTTTTGTTATAGCTTCTTCCAACTATAGTATTATCCATTATTTTCACTAGAGATCCTTTCCTGTACTGTAAGAATCCAGGTGCTCCATAAAACTAAAAATTAAGACTGAGTACACACAATGTTATTATCAAGTTTGAAAAAGATTAAGGTTGAAGACAACTGTTTTGCATATGAGTTATTCAGTTTTGCATACACTGTGATTTCATTACTAGGGTAATGTAAAACCCTTGTCTGCAGTCCAAGCAGTCTCAATGCAAGAAATCAAGAGCTTTAATGTACTATATTATTTTTTAGTCAGATAATTGATGCAGATATATGGACCAGTATAGATACACGTACCTTTTAGCAACTCTTCAAATAGCTTATCTTGCAGAACCATAACTTCTCTTAAACAGTGTTTGAAACTTTTTTTTAATAACACAGACTAGGGAGAGGCTTCTAAAAATTGCACAAACTATTGTCTCCAAGTTCTCCAAATTCCCAGGGAAAAGCATTATGGGTATAGTATCAGGACGCTGGAAGGAAATTAAGTCATTCATGTACGGCCTCACCTTCCATCCTGCCTTAGTGCTGCCACTCATCTGAGCCCTTACAGGGCTACATCAGTTTGCTAACTGAGCAGAAAGTGATACATTTTGGCCAGTCTTCTCACAGCTTAACAAACAGCCCAGCCAGCACGTGTACTGAAAGCACCAGCAGAGTACATCAAGAAGCAGATTATACCTCAATTTTTTGACATAGATCCTTTTAAAAACCTCCACTGAAACACATTTTCCCATCCTCTGGTCCCATTCTGATTTGTGATAAACATTAAATGTTTACATTTACATATCTAATTCCGACTAGAGATGAGAACTGACAATCACACTTCAACCACAAAGTTTTTACTCCACGTTCATACACATTCTGAGTTGAGTCTGCCAAACCAGAATGATAAACTTCTACTTTGCATCACATGACTGAATAGATTCTGATTGGTATGTGCAGTCTCAAATAAAATTAAAAAAAAACCACAACAACCTTCACCTACAAACCCCGTGTACTTAGCATTCACACATTACTTTAGGCTTCCCCAGAAGCTTAAATCCACCTTTCCTCAGAACCCCTGCTCAGACTGCAGAACTTCTGAGTCACAGTTTAGCTCTTTAAAAAGAACATAAAAGACGGTACCAAACAGGATTTAAGCTTATTTCTGATTACGTGCTATCACCTTTCAGCTTAGACTGGATGACCCAGCTGCTCACTGTCCTCATGTTCCATGCCTTCTCCCAGAATTCTGTTGCTCTTGCACTAACCAGGCTCCTCTATTAGCCAAATTGTCACACTAATTTTGCAGAAAAGCTGTTTTTCCTTCAGGCAAAAATCAAATCCAACCAGTTAATCAACTGAATTGACTCAGAAAAAAAGAACAACAAATGCCACAGCTGACTGCTGTGGTTCTCAGTGCCTTCCTTTGCAAAATCATGGGTGTGAAGATAAAGGAGTTTTTTTGTGACAAAAAGCCACTGCACTGACTCAGCTGTATCATAAAATTGTACCCAACACATTAAATTGTAGGAGATGACACTTACTAGAAAATAACAAGCCCTTATGATGAACTGACCGGTGTTCATCACATTTTTTCCATCCTATCTGTGTTCACTGGTTCCCATAACTGCCCACGGGGACCAGTGAAGGACTTGGGAAAACTCCAGAACATCTCCAGAAAATAATTTAGATCTGCTCTGAAAAGAGACAAAAACATCTGAGAGCAAGAGCCAGGCTCTTGACACTAACATTCTTATCACTGCTAGAACTAAGCAGCAAAACACTGTTCTGAAGTTAAAAATAAAAGCACCATGTGTTAAAGAAAAAAAAACAAAAAAAAACCCACAACAATAAACCCAACATACATGCACACAAAACCCTGTCAATAACAATAAAACTCTCCCCACCAAAACACACTAAACTGCTTCTATGTCCCTGGCATATATGATTAATATTTTATCATCAATACTTCAAACTTTAATAAAGTAATTACTGAATGTTTTCCTACAAAACTATTATTTCTAGATTTCTGATAAGTGACACAGAATAACTTAAAAATTAACACAGTGGATTTTAAAAAACAAACAAGCAACATTTAAAAAAAAACTCCCTTACTATTATTTATAATTACAGACTTCAAACTTACAGCAAAATTAAATGGAATTAAATACTGTTTTAAGCATCCGCTTCTGTCCTTTTGCACACTATTGTACTCTATATGCTTGCTTTGATCATGCTATAACCTTTACACAAAAAAAAAAAATTTACCTAGCCTGAAGAATGGAACACACACACAAGACTGTGCTGTCTTCACAGTAAAAAACAATTATAACTTCTGTCTAGAAATCCAGTCAAGGATTATCTGGATTTTCCAGAAATTAAGTTTGCTCCTAGTATAAACAAAAAGTAAAAAAATTCTTCTTCTCACTATTTCATGCATTTCAGAAGGCAGTTTTATCTCTAATCCAGACAATGCAATTCATCAAATATTTGCTAAAAACTTTGAAATATTCCTGACTGAATTTGAGTAAGAATTGTTATTTCATTTACAGAATTAGGACAATGAAACATTTCTCTTCTCATGTGCAGCTCATCAGCAGTATGAAATTGCAGAAACCAGCACCATTGTTCAGCTGATTACCAGACCTCAGGTGTTCTCCCCAGTGCCACTTGCTCAGGGGACCTCTAAGCAGCTTCAGACAGGTTGGTTTTACTCTTTGTAACAGGCACTCCTCAGCTAAAACCTCACACTTTCAAGTGAAAGGGATTAAAACTGTCGATTTTAACACTGGTAGAGCTACAGGCAAGTTAAATTCCCCTCAGCAGGTTGTGATTTACAGCTCAATACAACACTGCATCCAGCACAGCTCTTTGCAATGATGGACTACGGCTCTGCACGTGAAAACACAGATGGTTTCACCCAGATCAAGAAAACAAAAAGCAAAACCTTTCTTCACTTTATCTGAAAAGATCAACTCACTGTGGATTTTACTTACAAATAGCCTCCTGACACCCCTGCCCAAATCTGTCACAGGAACTGCCAAACAACTTCTACCAAATTCTCACAAACAGTTCAACTAAATATATTTCACTTAAACAAACAAAACATCACTTATCCTTACATATACTAATAGTTTTTAATTTAAAAATTGAATCATTATACTGGACTACAGAAATTCGTGAAATTATCAGTGAATTGACTGATTTACTGAAGAATCCAGGTGCTGGAATTAGAAGGGAATGAAAGAAGACTCAGTAAACAAAGTCCATAATTTAAGCATGAGGATCTACTTTCATATATATGTAGCTACTTCAGACATTACGTTCTAAATCACCAAGTTAATAGAAACAAAAAACACACTTCCACAAAGGATGAGTCAAGAAAAAAGTTATAGCTATGCTTTGATCCAGAATCTGCATAACCTGGAACAATAATCAGTAAAGAAAATAAAAAGGAATCTTCAGTGTCCATTAGTAGTACCACCAACTTTCACTAGAATAACAAATGAGAATTGCCAGGATGGACCTGCTCTTGCTAGACAGAGTTCCACAGCTGGTAATGTCAGATCACTCAGTGATACAGTGATTTAATCACCAGCATCAAGACAGAACACACAACTGCACTTATGTGCACTTACGTCAGATTTGACACACCTCACTGGATATGTTAAATCACATTTTTAAACAATTCACATGGACACACTCCTGCAAATAGAGCTGGCAGTCCAAGCTCCTCACACATCAAATGATTCTTTGCTGTGTAACAGGCAAGAGTGGCATAACCTACCCACTGCTCTTGTCCCTGCAGGTTACAAAAGCAAACCATAACCCAAATTTTTAATAGACTGGCTCAGAGCCTAAAGTGTGAAGTTTTCTGTTAGACCCAAAACTATGTTTTTTAGAATAACTGTCCATAACAATATCCATACCAACATTCAGTTTCTCTTCAAATCTCCCTCAGTTCTTGACTTCAATCACTCCTGAAGTTACATCAGTACCAGGACTATTTTACTATAATTAAACCAGCACACCCTATACTACCAATACTCCAATTTGTTTGTTTGCTCTACAGACAAATCCTAATATGCACACAGGAACAAGTTATATCAAAAAATCCTACATTAACACAGTCAGATACTGTCAGGGATGTTATTCTTCCTGATTGAGATAGCTATGTCAGGGAGTCTGTAATATAAATAATTTTGAATTTTTGAGTTAGCTCTTGCCCACTGACTTCCAGCAACACAGAAACTGAAAAGTATGTTCAGCTTGGTAACAAAGAGAAAAACCTCTCAAACCCCATTTATCAGCTTCAGGCTCGCAGCAAAGTAAGCATTTCCTAAGGACAGAGAAAGAGGGGAAGGATGTCAGTCTTGCAAATTTCAAGCCATAAAAAAATTTCTCCTGGGGCAGGGAGAGGAAATAAAAAAACACAAAGAGAAACACAGAGAAAACAACTTGTTCCTTTTGGTCTCTGAGCAATTCATCTTGCTCTGGACAAAATGAAGAAAAAACCTGAAATGCTGTACTAACAACAACAGTCCACACACCCACAAAAAGAACATAAAACAACCAAAACCTTAAATAGGCCCTGAAATGCCAATACATTAAAAACAAAACACACAAACAAGCAAAAAATTAAGGAGAGAGAGGAAAGAGGGCCAGGGCTTATGAAATACTAAGATATTCTATTCTGGCTGCAGAAGATATTCCTCTGAAAAAAGCTTTTTTTTTTTTTTTTTGCTTTTTTTTTTGGTAATCTTGATGTGTATTCTTCTTTGCCAGTTACCACACTCACACCACATACTTTTCAGCCTAGTAAATATTCTGAAAATACACACAAGACAAGCCCTACTATCACAAACCTACTATCAGGAAGTATTGCCAGGTGTACCCTAATGATATTGCAGGTATCTGAGGTTGATCACAGTAACCAAGCTCCAAAACCCTGAAATATTTCTAGTAACTTGCCTAATTAGTACAACAACCAAGCTGGACATGATAGTTTTGTCTACAATAGAACTCCATTGCTGGCATTAGTAGGGGAATGCAGCAATTCACTAATGGACTTTGTTATTCTTGTTGCTCTTGTTTTAAAATCAAGTATGGTACTACACACATAGTAAAATCACTGTTTCCAATGACCAAGACAACATGATTCCTACTCAAGGTAAATTGACATTGTTGGAAATTGCTTTCCAAGAAAGTTTCAATATATTTCAGTAAAATTCAAATTCATAATTCTTTATATGTCATATTCATAAAGTTGAATTTACTCTACGCTATTTTTCTCTACTTTGCTCCAGCAAGTATGTCCCAAAGCAATGAAACTCAAGCAATGGAATATTCTGCATTAACAGCTTTGAGTTCAAATTGGGAAAGTCCTATACTATGTTAACCTAAATAGTGACACCAAGGTATCTAACAGCAATAGGTGGCCCATGCACATTGATCAGGATGAGGAATAAGGCACTAAACAAGCCTGAACCTCACAGAGCTGTTAGCAATATCAGTTTAGGTAAGTCTTAAGGATTTTGCAGATCTAACTATGCTTCCGTATGGAAATTTTCTAGGAATAGAAAGAAGTTCAAGAAGAAAATCAGATGAAAATTCATTTCCACATAGAAAGAAACTATTTATCCCAAAAGAAAGAAACAAGACAACTAACTTGAAGAATTAATAAGCGACGAGTAGAAGGTAAGACTCCACAACTCAAGTAAGGAGATGTACATCAATGAACACCACAGAGCAAATAAAGCAAATGGCCATTTATTCACTGTGTTCAATACTCACTGTAACTCAGAGCCAGTTTTGCTACAATACTGAACAGGTATGAAGTGGTAAGAACTAAATGGGTTATTGCACTTCTTTGCAGGATTAAAACTGTGTGTATATATATATATACATGGAGATATATAAGATATATGGATATATTTATATAAAATACTACGTAGGAGCCCTGTAACTGGTAAACCTCTTTTCCTTTTATAATATTTGGAATTAAACATGTTGAAAGCACACAGGTTGGAAGATTTCAAAGAAGAGGTGCAATTCTAGCAACGACACTGAAGCTAATCTATGCATTTCATCAGGTTTTGGGTTTTGTTTTTTTTTTTCATATAACGAAATGTCAGTTGCTGAGAAACATTTCCCAGCATGAGGCAATAAAGAGCCACAGCAGTGTGAAAGCTATAACCCTTTATCTTAAAACCTAATTTTTGGTTAAAGCTAAGTAAAGTCATATTTGTTTTCAGAATTCTATTGGTGCAAATTCCTATTTATTTCACCTAAGTGAAATCCTACATTTGCTAGTATCTTAATAGCCACAGTCCAAACTTAAGTTAGACTGCATGAAAATAACTTCCATAGGAATTTCATTTTTATTTGAGTCCAGCCATAGTCTAAACATTCTAAATATGGCTTATATTAAGAAGGCAGCAAATGAGAAACTGTTAATAGAGCAGAAGTCTTTGTTATTTACTGCAACTCAGCATTCAGATTTTGGTGGAAGGAAAAAGGGCTGGAGAGGTACAGAGATTATTTCTTTAGGGCAGGGCACTAACACTAGTTGAAGTGTTAGTGCCCAAAACAATAAAGACAACAGATTTATTAAAGCAGGGTTTTTTCAACTGGTTTCTCATTTCATATGCATACTCATAACATTAAGACACTATCAACTATCTACTAGTGATAATAATTAAAAATTATAACTTATACACAGAATGACATTTTCAGTGCTAGCTTTAGTTTCACTGGGGTGGGAAGAAATTAATTTCTAGACAGCTAGCCATTAGTAACTGGATTGGCAGACACATACCTGATTTACAAACAAGTTACAATTGTTTAAACCACAGATCTTGATGCTGGAGTGAGAGATCTCAGCATATCAAAACTGCAAAAGCAACATCAATTTATTCAATATTTTTCAGTTGCTCATGGTTTCATGCTAAGAATGATGACACCTCAAACTTGAATTCTTCAGCAGAGTGCATATTCCAAATACAGAACTTCTTCAGGAAAGGTTTGTACAATTTAAGGTTTTAATTATGTTTTAAAGTGTGAGAAATTACTTGCAAAACATACAACAACAAACCTCACCAAACAAACAAACAAACCTTACCAAGGCATCACATAAATCTTCCCTTATTTTATCTTGCCTCCTGAGTAACCAGAAGGAAGTGAGTCAACTCCTTGTAGTAATTTTGATTTCTACCAGTTCTGTTCCATAATCCATTGGATTATTTACTGAAAGCAGCCCTGTGGACAGGACTCTTCCAGTGATGATCAGCATCCCCCAGGAAAACACATCATATCTGTTTAGTTTTTATTCACTTCTAACCATACTCACAGCCTCTCCTCTTTCCCTGCTCCCCACTGCCACCCCTTTCCCCTTATGCACCTTTTCCAGAGGAGGAGCAGATGGAGGTGCGGCTGCCATTAACTACCTGATTCATCAGAGCTACTCCAACCTCTGACCCTGGAGGAGCCAATCTCTCAAAAATTCCATCAAGTTGTTCCCACTCTCCACCATCTCTCCTTACCAAGGCTCATGCCTCACTGAAAAGCTCCATTCCGCAACTCCTGCAGCCCAACTTCCAAATGCACTCTCCATCCCCCTGATTTGTTATGGAACCACAATATCCTACACATCATAAAGTTGCACAAGGCACAACAGTAAATAGGAACAAGAGTCATCATATGCACACCAGCAAGAAGCACAGAGTAGTCAAGACTGGATATGTGCACACACAGAATACAGTCCAGACCTGAGAGCAACTCCAGCTGAACTCACCTTTCTTAGCTAGGATGCAACATCATTCTGTCTTGACACCTTCATGCAAATAGACCATCTTGAGTACTGCTGCTGGCATGGAATGACTAATGCTGCTCAAAAAAATTACACTAATGAAGAAGCTTGCTTCACTACAGATACAAATGTTGTTAAGACTACATAACAGAGAAGGCATAAGCAAGCTCTTGGCAAAAACAAAGAGGAGGAAAAAAAAAGGAAAAAACCTCCAACCTTCAGAAAGATTCACAATTTTTTAAGTAATTAAGATATCTCAACCAAACAAACTTTTTTAATAAGTTACCACAACATCAGAAAACTATAGCATCAATCCCACTAAACTGGACTGCAGCCCAAAAGAAAACTGGTGTAAATTGCTTGAAAGTAATTTTACAAATTTGCACCAATATTAGTGGGATTTCTTTATCAGTCCATATTATATCTAAGTGCATTTTTTTGTTATAAACAAGACCACTGTTAGCTCAGACACTACATGATCAGTGATGCCTCAGACTATAAGAAAAATCATACAGGTACTAAACAGTTAAGTCACTAAATAACTCATCAATTGACATCCAGGTGAAGGGTGGAAATGCACAAAGCTGACTACAGGTTTAAAACTTAACTCTTTATAGGCAACCACTGAATGAAACACATGACATATTAAATAATTCAACCACCTTCCCATATGTTTTAGTGTATGAAATGATAGATAATGAAAAGTGACATGTTGTGACGCTTAGCAAATTGAGAATTACTATTTCAATTCTGTACGAAACAATGTAGGGCAGGAAGCCAGCAAACAGGAGTTAGAAAAGAGATCTGTCACTTCAAAAACCACCAGCAATATTAACTGATTTAATAGTCTAAGGAATCAAGATTTTACCAGGCAAAAAAAAATCTTTCCAATTTCTACCCCCAGAAGTTAAAAACTAATTCCCAAACTTGCTTAGTAATTACTCCATTATTAAAAACACAAAGCTAAATAACAGCAGAAAAAATTAATGGAAGTTAAAATGGCTCATTTTTGAAACTTTCATTTTAAACATGACATTGCGTTGGCAGAGAGAAAAAAATATTTGAAACACATACTTCTTAAGTTACCTTTTAAGTTACAATGACATAGAAACTTTTTTTTTCCCCCATATAAAGGGACAGGAGGAGAAGGAGACTACAGGAACCCAGCAGAGCCCAATATCTCCTCACGAAACAGCTTTCCCAGGGTCTGCTTTAAAAGTTAAGAATACAATGTGTGACCCAGATAACATGAGTAGCATCAAGGATTTAGTCTAGCAAAGCTGTAAAGCTGTCTTAAACGGGTTACAAGTTATTGATTAGCAAACAGTTGTTCTAACATTTGCATGAAGGTCCTTTCCAACATGACTCAGCACCTATCCACAGTGCAAAACATAAAGATCCTTTATCTATGTAAAACAAATTATGTTATTCTTTCAGTTATACACATAAGCAAACACTTATGGATATAATCAGCACATGTGCCAATCACCACATATTTAGTAAAAAGAACTGCAATTAAATTATTTCCCTACATTCTTTTTGAGAGTCATAGAAAAAAGAACGTAGGGAAATAACAGCATATAGAAAATAGCATCTAGAAAATAGCTATTTTCTATATGCTGTGGTATTCAAAAGTTCAAATTATTTAATATTTAAATGATCACACATTCCATTTCAGTGACAAGAAAGAAAACTTGCAATTCCTTCTCTGGAAAAGTTCTAAGTTACATGAATAAAACTGGACATTTTACTGCGAATATACTGAATAAAGGACACTCCTTTTACATGTATTGGGCAAAATGTTTTGATTTACTCAAGCAAATTAAAAACACACTTGACTATCCAGTTTATGAATAGTCACAAATACAATGAAGGGAGCTGATTTTTTTTCTTTATGCTATTAAACACATTTATTGCAAGAATTTATAAAAAGAGCATACTGAATCTATAATTCTTCTGACTATTTTTAAAATCTAGTTGAAGCATCTCATCCTTCTGAAATAAAGACTGTAGAGCTCTAAGTGTTGAAGATTCCATTCCTTCCAAAATGCTAACTAGGAAATGGTTTAGAGTCACAGACTTAAATCATCACACATTTTTGAAAAGGCTCTAAACCAGAAGCTCATGTTATTCAGAATCAGTCTGACAGCTTCACAAGTTTCTGCACTGATTCAATTCAAAATATTGTTTGAATTATATGTCATTAGTGTATTCCAAATGACAAATATAAATAAAAACATTCTTTGGGCAGGACAGCATATAGTAAAACCCTTCCAAATACTTAAATCAAGGCTACTTTGAACCCTTTCCCAACAGCACTTTCTTGTCTTTCCACAGTCTGTGCTGAGACTCCCACAGGATAACTGAGACAACAAGGCAACAAAACCTAACAGGAGTAGCTGAAGCTGATTAGTACTTTACATTAAGTTTCAGTCAAGATGAAATATGAGCTACAGTACAGATAAAAATAATTAATAGTAGATATACTAAAATAGCAGATAATACTAAAAAATAACAGATAGAAGAGATAATAGTAGATAAAAAGAGTAGGGACAGAGAGACAAAAGGTCTGTTAACAAAAAGAGGCTGAACAGCTTCACAGCATGTATTTAACACTGCCTCTGGAAAACCTTCCATAAGGCAAAACACAAATACTAACAAATACATATGTAATTCAATTCCACCAACTATTCATAAGACTTGGAAATCTAATGCTTACATGAGAAGCCTTCCCATGCATGCTTAGATATGTAGTACGGACCATCTGCCTCCAACTGCTGAAAGGCATATCCTCCTGAAATTCTGTGTTGTACCTTTATCCAGGCTAAAATTTTCCAGGATTGTACAGAACAGTTTAGATAATGGGCTTCAATACTATGTCTGATAACATCCTTGAATTTCCAACAAGCTCTTAAACAAATAGAAGATTACAAAGTAGGCCACTTTTTCATTGCAGAGGTAAGTTGCTTTGCTGCAAGAACACTCTTACACAGCTACACAGTGGCAGAAAGACATAAGTAGGTTTGTATTTAAAGACAGAGTTATAAAATACCAGGAACAAAGGAAAATTATACAGGCAAAGCTCTGAGAAGAAACAGGGTATCTTGCCTATATATGCCCCAAAGTTGGAAAGAACTGATGGTCTATATATAGTTTTAAAGCAATTTGTAATCTAAACTTTTCTCAACGCAGCTGAAATTATTTGTGGTTTGTCAAGTTGTTTTTAATCAGGCAGAACAATCGCAATTGCAATTCCTTGTGCATAGGACAGGATGGAAAAAATGCTCCATACAGAATACTTGCTGCCTCATGGAACACAATATTTTACTTCTTTTGTTTTGTTTGATTACTTGCAGCTTCAAGAAGTCTGTGCTTACAGAGCTAACACTGTAAACCCACAGAACAAACTTTGAGGACTCTAGAACTCTAAAAAGCTCTTAAACTGACTTATTGGACCAGTTCTGGATAGATGAACAATGTGGCAGAGGCATAAAAGAGAAAATGGGAGGGTGTAACACACCCCTCAAGGTAAAGGGGTAAACACAACCCTCAAGGTTTTTATCCCACAGTGGATAAAAACCACAATTATTTCCTTGACAAGAAAAAAAAAAAAAAGGAAATGAACATTCAACAGGTCAGACAAAAAGAGAAGCCTACCTGTGCATTTTTCTAGACATGAAGTTTAAATTATATCACATCTCCTACATGAACAAAGTGGTCTTTAAATTGTTGCTTCTTCAACTCATTTATGAATACATCCCTTTATTACTCCTCTGAATATCTCTTAATATCTAGGTGTCCCACACTCAGGGTACAAATTTTTACCCTACTAAGCACAGAACAGACAGACATCAGCTTAATTTAGAACTAAAAAAAGATTTTCAAGGCGTTTAAGAGAAAGTGTTGCAAAGTATCTCACATAGAGTATCTTGCAACTGTGTATTTTAAGAGATGAATAAAAAACCCCAACTTCCAAAGCGAAATAAACTAAAACCACCACCAAAAGCCCAGCCATTAGGAATGGCACAGTCAGTCCTTGCTTCACGGCTCAGGGAGCCTAGAACGCACTCAAGACCACTTCCAGCCCTTCACTTTTAATCCCTTCTTCCTTACTGCTGTAGTCATGCACGCTCAGAACTGCTTCCACAACCACCAAATGTTTGCAAACAGAAGTAAAAAACAAAGTTATGAAAATAAGTCACTGACGCGCATTGAGCCATTTCTACTCACAGAATCAATCATCTATAAAATCAAAGGGAAGCACGTTTTTGCATGGGCAAATTAGGTTACACAATGAAGCCATTTCACCCTTATAGAGTAGAATGAGTGGAAATTAAAAGTATGGATTTTACAGAAAAAAATATTTCACAGGGATCTAGCCGTGTACCTTCAAACACACTTTCAAAAGAGGTTGCTCAAGACTACATACTAGAAGTAAATCAGGAATCTCATACAATTTTGACTGCAGATCAGTCAATTTTTCTTCCCTGAGCATCCAGTTTCAGCAAGCCAAGGGGAATTTTCATTAACTCAGCCCTATCCACCCTCCCCCAAGCTACTGAAGCTCTCAGTTGAAGAGGAAGGAGGCAAAAGCATTAGTAGCCCATAGTTACAGCACCATATTTGACACTGCTGCCTTAATTCTCGTATTTTCCCACATAAATTCTAACCACTTTGTGACACCCTCAGTGCCTTTAAGGAACATTAACATATATATATATATATATATATGTATGTGCGTGTGTGTGTATAACCCTATATACGGTATATAATACTATATTATTTATCATAGGCAATATAATACTAAGTGAAACCCAAATTATCAAAATGCAGAAATTCACTCCTGAATTAACTCCTTGTAATGATGTTTTTTATATGCTTTTCTCGAGACACACAAGAGATGTTTAAATGGTATGCCTTAGTGAAATATTTCTTTTAACTCGAAGCTGTATTTTCAATGTATTTTCAAACAGACTAACAGAATGAATCTCCAGCTAAGCAATATGAAACTGGATGATTATATATTATATAGCTGCTCTCTTCTCTAGAAAACTGACTTGTTTAACCCCAGACCTCCAGCAGTACCCAGGCAAATAACCTAGATCAAGCTTCAAGCAGAAGGAGTTGCAATATCAGATCAAACTTCAGCTTACAAATATCCATTTCTAGCACATGCAGTATCTAAATGCAAAATTTACTCATTGCAGGTGATTTTAGAAAACTGGTTAAGATACTTATCAAACAGCAATTTAGCACTGATATATACAATTTCTTTGGCATACATTAAAGAACAGTTATTTTCAAACTAAATTCTCTGCTGTTAAATGCACATAATTTGTTACATGATTGTTCACAGAATTAGCGAGCCCAGGAAAGGAACTTCTGGGATAAAAGTAAGACAGTTGATCTTAGTAAAAGTTTTGATGTTGACTTCCTTGGGGTTAAAATTTCATTCCTTGACTTCATGCAGTCAAAACTTTTTTTTTTCCTGAAATAAATAATTATGAAGTTGAACTTTATAGCAAGACCAGACTAAAATAACAAAGCTAGGTAGGTTTAAACCTTAAGTCTGTAACAAAGTTAAGTCTATAGCAAATCATTCCCTCCCCTCCTCCACAAATTATTATAACACAACTTCCAGGCAAGAGCAGTTCTGGGTGAAGTCTGAATTTTTCACACTATGTGGAAAGCATAAAACAAAACCCCCACCACCTCATGTGTGTACCAATAAAAAGTCTCAGTATTTTCTCCACAAGGATATGTTGTTTTAGAAGCTCTGACTAATTTTCCCAGCAGTTTTGTTGATGATTCAGCCTGCTTGCTGCATTTTACTACAACAAATTAGTTTAATTTAATTTCTTCAACAAGACATACACGCAGTACTGACCCTTTACATTGTTTGGAGCAGTCACACATATTAGGAGTTTCCTACATCTCCTGCTTTTTATGAACTTTAAGTGTGGCTGTATTTCTGAGTCAAAAACAACCCCCACTGAGTAACTGTATATAAGAGATTTTTAAAACAACTCTTGTAAGACTGCAAAGAACACTTATGGCAGTGAAACCATCGAAGTTCAGTGAAACATTTATTCTTATAGGGCTGAAGTAGAAAGAAAATAGACTTTCTCACTACAAAAAAATTTTGTAACCGATATTCTGCACTAGCCAGGTTGAATGCCAAATGCCAGTACCCAATACATGACCTAAACCAACTTTGCTTCCTAGTGTATTACAGGAAATCTCCAGTGACAGCCTAGATGAAGTCTTTCAATGTTGCTCTGTAAAAAAAAACCTTTTAAATTTAGACAACAGGAAAAAAAGTAAAAAAGAATCCTAACACAATAAAATGCAGTAATTCCCAGATGAGCAAATACTTGGGTTTCTCTCAATATATCCACTCTAGCTCAGTTTATCATAGGCAATAGCTATCTTTTTGGACTGCTCTTCCACATAGTTGCAAAAGTTACTTTATCAAATTCCACTCTGAAAATCCCACATACCCAAACGTATAACCAACTGGAGATGACTCTCCTTCCTCTAAAAAAAACAGCAAAACCTGCCCAAGCTCTTCTCACAGGATCAACAGCAAGGTACCAAGACCAGTTTAAATATACAGATGTTTCTTACATTTTGTTATAGTCCCAATTCTCCAATGATCCAGTGGACAAAGGATCAGCAACAGAAATAAATTAGTGGCCAACATTTACTTGCCGCTGAAATCAAGTCATTCCCCTATCCTGAGGTCCATCGTAATCCCATTTATAAAGTCCCAGAGATGAGAGAAGAGGAAACAAGCCCCTGAAGACTTCAGGTTTTAGCACTGAGGGAAAGGTCTTTTCGTATTTCAAGCCTCTTGCGGAATGAAACTAACAGTCAAATTGTGCTTCTACATTTAGCACTCGAAGCAGTATTCTTGTCCCTTTCTTTGCCACCACTTTCCACAACGTTCTGCCACACCAGTGCTCTGCACATGGTGTGCTGGTTACTGAGACGGGCTTCCTGGGATGTAACACTGCAAGGGCAGCTCTTTGCCCTTAAATCTGGCTATGAGAGACCCTTCAGCTCCAATGGATATCACAGGGAAGAGAGCTCCACTCCTCCTTCCCACCATGCTACAGTCACCACCAAAGTGAAGCACCTTTGTCCCAAAACACAGCACAGGCCTAAGCCCTTCCCCCCCCCCCCCCCCGAATAAAGAGGGGACACAGGCAATCCTTTTATTTTAGACACCACTATACCACGTCTTCTATCTTCACCCAGCAGTACACTGGGACAAATCTTCAGCACAAATCTTTCTTTCCTGCAGCATTTTTACCGGGCTAACAACATCTCCTCCCTTCCCCTGGGACACCAGCATCTATCCATTCATCGCTGCCTCTTGGCGGGTCAATTCTCCCCTCCCCCGGCACGCGGAGCCCTGTCTCCCATCACGCACCCCCAGGCCGGGCTCTCACAAGGATGTCGCTGCCCCACGGACGGAAGGGATGAGGCCCGGGCATAAGTGAATTAGGAGGAATTTCTTCTCATTAGACATTGGAAGGGGCTGCCCAGGGAGGCGGTGGAGTCACCATCCCTGGAGGTGCTTCAGGAAAGACTGGACGTGGCACTCGGTGCTGCGGTCTAATCGACAAGGTGGTGCTCGGTCACAGGTCGGCCTCGATGATCTCAGAGGTCTCTTCCAACCTAACTGAACCTGGGTTTCTGTGATAACCTGTCCCGGCGCCCCTGCAGCTTCCCTTTTCCCCTGTCAGAAGACAATTCCTCCCCACCCGGGTCTCTCCCATCGGAGAGAGCTGGTCCCCCCCATCCCGGAGAAAGGAGACCCGCCCCGGGCCCTTGCGGGGGCGTCCCCCCCAGCAGGAGCCCAGCGCGCCGCTCTCCCGGGCCCACCGAGCCCCCCCTCACAGACCTGTGGATCCGGCCATCTTGTCCGAGCCCCCCCCACACCGCTCCGGGCCCGCACGCCACGCGCGTCACTTCCCCTTGGAGCGGCTCCGTCACTTCCCGCCAGGAAAGACGAGGCGCAGCCCTGGAGCGCGGGAACGCGCGGAGCTGGGCGGGGCCCGGGCCAGGGGGCGGGGCCGGCACCCAAGGCGCGCTCCCGTCCCGGGGGCCCGCCCGGTCTGTCCCCGCCGGAGCCCCGGCGGCGAGTTTCCCAGGCGTGTTCTCCTCTCTTTGTGTCCTTCTCGCCAGCTCCCCAGTCCATACACGTCTCTCTCCAGGCACCCGCTACGTCTGATCCCGTGGGAGCTATTACACCTGGGAAGCAAATTCCCGTGGCTGCGTCCCTACCCTGCTACCCCTGCTCAGCCCGCACCCCAGCCTCCAGTAATAGCGAAGTTTGCACACAGCGGTGAAGCTTTGCTTAATTTTTTTTGGTTTTCAGCTCGGCTTCAAGCAAGACACTTAGATTCAGGAGGGTCTTTGGAGGAAAAAAAAAAAAAAAGTGCCAAAGGCAGAAAAGGAAAAATACAGATAAAAATTTAAAAGCCACAGAAATGCCAGAAGAACTATATCAAAGAGGTGCTAATTAGACACAGCGTTCAGAATGGTGTGACAGTTTCAAAGGCTGAAATGTTTGACATTCAGTAGCACAAGAACTGTGGAAAATTAATTCCACAAATGTCTAGCCGTGATACCAAATGTTTCTTCACCTGCAGAAGTCAATTACAAAACTCAAGTTCCAGGCCCTTCCCTGGGAGCCAATGCCGAGCTCAGCTGAAGGCGGCTGCGGTAGCACCGTGCACATCCTACCTGGGAACCACAACCTGCACCGTGCTGGGGACCCACTGGCAGGTGGGAGAACCAGCTCCCCTTGCAGAGTGCTGGAGAAGGGCAGCAGGCTCAGAACAATCCAAAAGGGCCCTGCTGGCATTCATGTAGACATGAGGGGAACATACACCCAAGCAACCTGCAGGTGAACATACCTGAAAGGAGACGCATCCCAAAATGTGTGCCAGAGTCACTGCAATGAGGGATTCCCAGGAGGACCTGCAGCCTGAGCACATGGCTGCTGCTAGCAGCAGTCTCTAACAAAAAAGCCTGTCACACACACCTCACTAACCAGTGGCAACACCCACATGCTGTTCTTGACATCCTATTTTAAAAATAACACTCAGTTTTTTCCTTCACAACTTATAAAGAGAGAGTAAAACTCATTCACAGACTTCTGGTAGAGATCAGAAAGAGCAACGATGCAAGATGTTTTTCTTCTAGCTAACCTGACACCTCTTCCTCAGCGAGGACTCAAATCACAGAATATGTTGAGTTGGAAGGGACCCACAAGGACCACGGAGTCCAGCTCCTGGCCCTGCACAGCACCATCCTCATTCTCACACATAAAATGCTCTGCCTTTCTGCATTTATCCTTTGTTCATTTTAGCCCAATACTGGCTTTGCTCTCTCTGTATGCATAAAAATTATAAATCTACTATAGTTTTTAGTCCTTCCATTGTTTTCTGTTTTCTTTTATTAAGTTACTACTTTTGGCCAGATTTTTGTAACAACAGAAATAAGCAGGAGTTTCAATATTTACACCAAAATAATTAGAAGTAAGCTTTTACAGTGCAGTGAAACTGTTCCTTAAGCTGCATTTCAATGTGGAGCTTTCTGTTGTCAAAACAAGCTGGCTGAAGGGATTCTCTTATGTAGCCTGTTTCAGTATTTTTGTGGAAGTAGCAACAATACTGAAAAAAAGAGTATTTTGAAAAGTTCTCCCCTATTATAACATCACTGTAGAAGATATTGTGGCCTTGAACAGAAAAAAAAAAAAAAAAAAAAAAAAAAAGAGTTGTCCTTCTCCTATTTTTTGGAATCAAGAGCAGGTGCAGGAGGGCTGTTAGAGACCTCTACACAAGCCTTGTCCACTGTTGTCCATCCATAATGTCACCAGGCTGTGCTCCTACTTGCATTAAGATAAAACCTGCTTAGCTCCACGGTCAGACAGAAGCACAATGGCCACCCAATGCCTGTGCATTTTTTTTTTTAAGATTAATCCTTCTTTTGTAGGTGATTTTGCACTAACAATGAACAGCACACCTGCAAGTCTTGAGACATGACAGAAATAGAGCTAAAGGCTCACCAAACCAAAGCCCACTTGCATTCCATGAGTCTCTGAAAGCACACAGCAGACTCCACAGTCCATCTGTGTCCAGACCCATCCACTAGATCTCAAGGCTTACATTTAGCAGCAACAAATGTTCTACAGTCTTGTTGTGAAATAATTTTATTTAAAAGAAGAGTTTCACAGAGTTGATATTTTTGAGTGCAGATTCTACAGATGGCCTTCATGTTGTACAACACTGTCTCCGGAGTTGCCATATTAGGGTCCCCAAGCTCCATCTCAGCCTGAAAGATTTTCTAAGTAATATTTGGAAGAAGGTATTGATAGAAGGCAGCTAAGGAGTAATTATTTCCTATTTGCAGACTATAACACACAAAGACATAGCAATATCCTCCAGCAAGTTTAGTACAAACAAATTATTCTTCAGAATTAATAACTACCTTGTGTAACTGATTTAAGCATGACATTACAGAGGACTGTAGTGTAAAGTATGAGTGGTAAGAGTAATAAGAGTAATAAAACAAATAAAACTGAATTTCCTCATGGTTCTTTACAAAGAATATCTCTATGTAATTTCTGACACAGAAAGCACAGATCCAGAGTGGTCACTCCTTTGACATGGGGCTCTGGGAACTACTTACCCATTAACAAGCAGTATACTTCCACAGGTAGTATTCCTTTGAGAACCAAGACTCTTGTGTCTCTCAATCCTGTAAATTCTTCTCAGGATAATTTACCTAAAAAATAAGGACATAAAACACCACACAGGATGAGCAAAGACCTCTTACTTCTATTCATATTTACACCAAAAGAATTAGAAGTAAGCTTTTCCAGTGTTTACAAGCCCTAATAGACAGAAGTGCCCCAATGTAGGAAGCTGGGGATAAATTTAATAAAAGTCATTATTCCTGAGAGCTTTCAGCTTTTCGCGTGGTTGCAGAGTGCACCTGAACAGAGCCCCACCAAATTCCCTCGCTCCACCAGTGCACAACTTGCATTTGATCAGCCAAGAAGAGCAATATAACTAATTTCCTTTAAAAGCACAGAAAGTATCAGGTTATTATGCAGTAACAGAAACACAGAAAACATAGAAACAATAATAATCACAGAGAAGACTACTGAAGAGTCTCACTCCAAGCAAACAGACATTTAAATTATTACCTGAGTCCAAAAGGGACCCATGACAAGACCACAATACTTTTCTCTCCATTAGACTTCATTTTAAGAGGCATCAAGCAGCCTTACAGTCACAATTCCTTTTTTCTCTCCAGTATTTGGAAAATACAAGAGAAATAAGCAAATGCGATTTCTATCCCATTCCATCTAGAAGTTAATTTCTTTTTTGTCAGGGTCACAGGAAGAGCTCCCTTATTTTCTTCACAGGTGCTACTTGTAAATCTATGCAGCAGAGTTTCTCCTCCTCCCTTATCATGGAGCCCAATTAATAACTTTTGTTTCCCATTTTCTGTTTGTTTTAGTATGTGCACTCCCAAGTTCCTAATTGCACAAATTCAATGTACATGTAAGAATCACATTCTGCTAGTTTCCTCATGCTACGTCAAACTAGAAGTACAAGCAGTTAAATATCTGAATAAGCTGGTAAGAAAATAAAATCAGAATTAAAGCAAACAAACACACCAACCACTAAACAAAAAAAAAAATCCTCATGAAGCCTTAAATTTGCAAGCACAGATTGAGAGAGAAAATTTCCGTGCTACTTCAGAGATGTGAAAGTTCACAAGCAAAAGGCACAATCTTGCTAGCAGCTGCAAAAAAAGTACAGAATGTTCTAGCCCACTGTTTCTAACAGCCTCTACAACTAAAATACCAAAATACAGTAGAAACAATGAGTCTTACTCAAAGCATGAATACAAAATTTTGTTCACTACACACTGAACTATGATATCAAATGTAAAGTTAACTAATGAATGAAATCATTAAACAAATACTTAAGGACCAATCAAAAATTCCTCATCTCCTTTTCTCAATAAATTTTACATGCCATTTTTAATTGAATTAAGATGTCAGTAAATTTGATTATTTCACGCAAAGATTCTATTCTTTACTTCCTCTATTCAAAAGAGCAAACATCTGATTTCGAAATGAAAAAATAAAATATTTAAATCAATATTCTTTTAGGTTTCTGTACACCATTACACAAGAAAAATTAAACGTAAATAGGAAAATATTTCTGAATACTGCCGTGTGAGTTTTAACGACATCAGTACTGAAAACACTGGAGAATGCGGGCATCGATCCCGCTACCTCTCGCATGCTAAGCGAGCGCTCTACCATTTGAGCTAATTCCCCACCTGAAAAAAAAACCCTCAAAACTTGGAGATAGAGACTCTAAACTTACCAAAAAAAAGCAACACAGCTACGTTTGATTATGAATTCGTTGTTTCTTGCTGAGTCATCCTTTCCACTCATCAACAACCGACTGCAGCCCACAGCTGCAATCATGGGACACGTCTTTCAGCATGCACATTACCAGAATAATCTTATTCATCCTTTTATAACACGAGTCTTTGTTATTTAGCTGGTTTCATACAAGAAGCTCTCCAAAAGATCAAGTTACTTTAAAAAAACCAAATGTGTTTCTACGGAAAAAGATAAAAAAAGGTCCTACTTTTATTGAACAACTGTTCCAAATTCAAGGAGGAAAACCCATGTTCTTTCCAATTTTCAGGGCATGCACATGTAAAGACTAGTTCCGGAAACGTTTAATAAAGGAAAAAATGTTATATGCTCGAATGAAACAGAGTTTTATAGTCAAAACTTACACATATGTGTGTGAGCATATATATATATATATCTATATGCATATATATGCACATACACATCCTGTCATATAAATATGTATATATGCACACATACATCTTTTTGGAAGGTGTCTGGCTTCTCTGAAGTGAGAGTGTCAGGTGAAAATAATGCAGATCTGTAATTTTCTTATTTATTACCTCACCAAACGCACTTCCCTATAATTAATACATTACGTTTACCAGCCTTAAAACACTGACTTTTTGAAAAATGAACGCACCGGTGCTCACGTGACTTGACACGTAGTATACAGCTTATCGTGGGCAGGGAACACGATGATGTACGACCTCACAAAAACTGCAACCCCAGCCCCCTGGCCCTTTAACGCCCCAAAACTGCACCCAGAGCCCCCCGGAGCTCGGCTCCCCCCAAAGAGCACCCAAAACCCCAGGGGCTCGGCCCCCGACCCGCCAGGGAGCAGCGATGGCGCGGCCGCCCCGGAGCCGCGGTGCCCCGGCCGCAGGGGCCACTCCGCGCCCGTCCCCGGAGCTCCCCTCACGGCCCCTGCGGCTGCGCCCCCTCAGGGCCCCCGGGCCTCGGCTCCTCGGCGTTTGCTCCGCTGCTTCCTCGGGACAGCCCTCTCTCCTTCCACAAACCCCTTCCCTTGGCGTTCCAAAATCCCTTGCCACATGCTCCGTGCTCTTCCATCCCCTCCTTCCTCCAGCCTCCTCGCTTCTGCTTCACAGAATTACAGGATCGATTAGGTTGGAAAAGACCTCTGAGATCATCGAGTCTAACATCTCCCTTAACACCACCACCACCACATTAACTAGATCGTGGCATTAAGTGCCACATCCAGTTTTTCCTTAAACACCCCCAGGGACAGTGACTCCACCACCTCCCTGGGCAGCCCATTCCAAAGTCTAATCACCCCTTCTGTGAAGGAATTCTTTATGATGTCCAAACTAAAACTCTCCTGGTGTATCTTACAACTATGTTCTCTTGTCCTCTCCCTAGATGCACGAGAGAAGAGGCCAACCCTTATCTGGCTACAGCCTCCTTTCAGGTGGTTGTGGAGAATGGTAAGATCTCCCCTGAACCTCCTTTTCTCCACACCTGCAGCTCCCTCAGCCACCCCTCAACAGGACATGTGCTCCAGACCCTCCACCAGCTCTATTATCTTCCTCTGGACACACCTCAATATCCTTCTTGGGATGGGGGGCCCAGAACTGAACATGGCACTCAAGGTGAGGCCTCACTGCTGCCTTGGTCTTGTGGGCCACACTATTTCTGATACAAAAATATTGTGAACACACCTGTAACAACTTTCACATACACGTAACTTGACTGACCCAGGTTTTTTGAGCTAAACCAAACCAAAGTGGCTGATCTCCACTTTACATCTTTCCCCTACTTATTTTAACCGTAGAGGCCTCTCAGGTATCTCTTTGAAACATAAAGTGATATACCAAGCAAGAGAGCTGGGTTTGGTTCTGGCTCTCTGTAGGGTGAGAAGAGTTTACAAATTCCACCTGATTTGTCATGGTAGTGTTCACTTCTGCTCTTCTCCATAAACTCTTTCTGCTCTTGCACATACAGACAAATTATGTAGCCCATAATCTGCCACCCAGTGACTTTCTGACTGTTGCCTGAACATCTTCATTTACAGAAGAGATTGTTCCTGAACTATGTCGCTACTTAACCAGACAATGGCTCCTTATTAAGCCAGGCCACATTGCTCTCTCCACAGATGGGAGAAGTTACTCATCCATCAAGTTTAAGCCAGGCCAAGAAGAAATTAAATCAGAGCTTGAGTGGAGGTAGGATCACCATCTGACTGGTTTCTAACCAGCCTGGCTTGTTTTTACATCATTTACTGGCTTCTGGTGATGCTGAATCATTTCATGTACCTTAGCCCTGACATGTGATGAATGGCTTGGAGACACTGTACGTGCACATCCAGTTGTTCCTGGAGCTGGATTCTTTGGCAGGAGGCAAGACAGACTAGGAATAACTGAAACTAAGCCACTGTCTTCACTCTCTGTGGCAGTATCCCTTTGTGCTTGACAAGATTCAGCATTGATTTGCTACAATTTTTTGACAGTGCCAACCACAAGAAAATAGGAAGGGGAAGAAAGAATAATGTATTCAGAAAAAAATATAGCTGTCAGTCTAAGAGCACTAATGGTACAAGTGAGAGTAATAATCAGGTACAAAGTTGCTCTGGATTTATGGCCAGCTGTATGTTTAAGCCATACCTGGTTTTTTGGTTGGTTGGTTTTTGTTTGTTTTTTTAAAAACACTAAAGCTGTATTTTACTAAAACTACATGTCAAAGGTAAACCCAAGATTTTTGAAGGGCAGGGGAGGATGATTGATTGTGTATAGTTTTTCAGTATTTGGAGAATGTTAAAAAAATTAAAAGCAGTGTGAAAATTATATAACACTTGTGAAGTAAGGAGAGATCTTTGCCATATAAATAATTCAGTTTTCTATGGCAGCTGCTAGAACATGCACAGGCACTTCAGCAGGTTTTCTACTGAAAACACTAGGTGGGAAACTGTGATACAAAATTCAGCTGAAATAAGCCACATGTTTTTCACATGATCTTAATTATGAATCACAGACCACCTTGGATACTCATCTAGGCCTAAAAGCACCTGCTTACTTGATCATCTCCAGGAATTTAGAGTGAGTTAGCTAACCAACACTCATTATTCCATTATTTAGCAGTGATGACAAGGAACATATTTAGACCAGGCATTCCTAAGTAACATCCTGGTCAAGTCTTTGGATTTAAAAAAAAAAAAACAAACAAACAAACTTATTTTTGTTCTTTCTCTTCAGAAAAAATAAAGCTTTCTTCACAGGAAGTTGTTTAGAGATGGCTGCTAACAATTCAAGTGCTTCTGTGATCCTAAAGGACTGGTAAACAACTCAAGATTCTGCACTGATCTTGTTTCAAGTTGTCAAACACCCTTAACATTTTTTTTCATAGCCTTTTATTTATTTGAGAAGTGTTGAAGTAGCTGTAATTTTACTAACAACATTTAGCAAAAGAAGAACTTAAGAGCTACAAAAAATAGCTCAACCCTTGCTGAAAGAAATCAATGAATTTCTGTTTTTTCCTTTTTTTTTTTTTTTTTTTTTTTTTTTCAGGAAAAATATCTAGCAATACCCAAAAACAGCAAGGTTATAAATGCACAGGAGATGGGTTATTGCCAAAACTTCAGAGACTCCAAGGAACTGAGGAAGAAGGGTGTAAGCTAGAGCACCTTAGCCTACACAGTTTCACCAAGCCTGCTGGCTGGATCAGCTAAAGGTGGGTTTATTGCTAAAACCACTTTTTCTTGTGGACAGTTAACCTGATGTTTGGTGTCAAAGGTGCAGAAGCTGAGATTGTTTGCAAGACAGGAATAGCTTTTACAGTTGAAAATAACCCTTATGTTCTATAATCCCCTTTAAAAGAAAATAAAACCAGAAAGTGACAGAGAAAGATATACTGCATATCCAAATTATTCAGAATGTTAATGTGCTCCTAGCTGCTAGAAACTATCAGGAACGTGCTTAGAAAATGGAAATTCTGTTCTCCTTAAACACATACTGATGTACATTTTTTAAAATTGTTTTTCAACCTCCACCCTCAAAGCATTGCCTAGGAAAATGCATGAGCATAAACCTTATAATTAATTTATGTTATGAAAAAAATATTGAGGTCCATTTAAAGGCATACACACTCAGCTGATTTTCCTGCTACTTACAGCCATTGCATTGGGAAAAATAGGATTAAAATCTGCTTTTTCCAGATTAACTCTTCCCCTTGATGATACAGAAGGCAGCTTCAGGGGGACAGAAGAGCTGGCCAACAGTCAGGTTGGTGGCTTTTCTTTAGGACACTTACCTGCCATCCCAACAGCTGCTTCACACATCAGGAAGAGACACAGCTATGGCATTTCCGTGTTCACACGGTGACAAACCCTCCCAGCACTGCCTGCTCACCGTTCCATCTATAAAGGAATGAAAGCAGGGCAGCAGCTGCCCTGGAGGAAAGAGTTGCCATTGGGGTGGGTGGAAGGTTCTAGCACAGGGCAGGGCACGCTTAGTGCCTGGGAAGGGTGGAGCAGAGCCCCAGTCCTGAGAGGCCGGGAAGGTGGGATCATGTGGGCAGGGGAGCTGTGTCTACTTTGTTGTCATCTGGAGCAAGTCCGGGCTGAGACTATTGAAGGACAAAGCCGGAGAAGGAGGTTTGTGCACAGACTTTTACCCGGGGGCTTTCTGGTCGTGGTGGTTGTTTTAGTGAGTCTCACAAAATCTAGTTTTGGAGTCGTGGGGATGCTTGTTTGAAGGAGGAGGTGCAGTGGGTAGTGCAGCTCCTGAACAGAGCAGGTGGTTTTGTGGGTTCTCCTGGGGTTTCTATTCCTGTGCTTCCTATTCCTTGCTGCTCTGCCATGACTCAGGCTCCAGCCCTCCTTCAATTGTTCTCAACACCTACAACCACACTAATCCTGCACTGCATTAGTAAATTTTAGTTGCTGTTGTTTTCTTTACTTCTGATACTGCTCCTCCAGAGTTCACTTAATTGTGTAACATTGAGCCCAGGAGAGAAGTGGAAGACTCAAATCAGAGGATGACTTGGGTTGAAGAATTTGTTGGAGTGGGTGCTATCCTAAACTTTTTTGTTGTCTTAATTCAGCGTGGCTGTGGTGTTTTGAATAAACTGTAGGCAGGTAGCTTCATAGGTGAATGCAGGTCCTCGATAAGTCTGGTTTCCCTTTTCTAGTTTAGGATTATTATTTGTCATGGTGGGGTATAAATTTAAGAAAGGAAAGCTCTCAGCTTTTCATATGGGCCTAAGTAATCAGATGTTAAACATACACTAAACTTCAATGAGTTCTGTGTATCTTAATCCTCTAGTTTTTGAAAATTGCAGCCAAATACATTTTTCCATTCATTCCCTATGACCAGTTGCTTGAGGCTTTTTATAAATAGTTGATTTATGTATTTGGATGAGGTTATTGTTATTAAAACTACTCTGTTATTCTGGGAAAAAAAATCTCATTTAGTGAGCATGTAGTTCTGTTCCTTAGTAAAAGCCACAGGATATAGGGATCTGAATCTTCTTAAGTCTTCTAAGCTATGAAAAATTTTCATTCTCACGCCTGTTAAATTTGGCACAAAAAGTGAAAGGTGAATAAAAATGAAAAATATAAAGAAATTGTTTACTATTCTGTGGAAATCCATGGCTTGGTAGAGACACTAAATGAACACGAGGAAAATCTTGTATGTGCTGTTTAGTGCTGATTAGCCAGGTGGCCTAATAGCTAGCTCACATTCTCTGCTATGTGGAATTATAGGGAATGTAGAGAAAATTTAGATTCTTACAGTAGTGATGTAGAAGACAAAGGCTGCAGATCCAGTGGGATTCAGGCATAGTCAATCTCATTACTTTTGTAATAACCTTGTTTATTGCTATTAACTATTAAGAGGGCATTGTACATGCAGCATGATGTTAAAACTTTTTAAAACACTCATTAAGTTAGTAGGGATACAAAGTCTTCCAGAAAAAATGGGAGTAAGTTGTAATGTGAGTCTAGCCATTTTGCTAGGGAAAAACCTAAATGCATAATCATGTTAATGTATGACTTCCTGTTTCCCCATCTGAAAATAGAATGAAATCTTTGCCAATCTGGACTCCATATGATAACCAAGGTGGAAACCTAAAATCCATGGATCCTTTTAGAGAGAAAATGGTAACTTGTATGTTTTCTTGGTATTTCAACTCTCTGATAAAGTTAGAGATTTTACAGGTTGAAGTAATGAGGGTGATTTTTGTACTGGTCTCCAGGGAGATGACACAGAGTAGCATACAATGATCTTGCTCAGAACTGTGCTCTGAGACCACCATCTTCTTATTAGTGCACAGAGAGTACAGTGTTAACCTAAATGCTAATCTGATAAATATATACAAAAAACATTTTGGTGTCAAGCTTCTTACAAAAGCAGTATATTTAATATGAATTATTTCGGCTTTTGCAAGTTTCTGCTGTGGCTGCTAATGGTAACTGAAGTTACTTAGGATGCCTGGCTAAGCTGATTCTTTGACCAGTATTAGAGAATTTTGTACTGGTGCCTAACCTCCCAGATGGACTATACTGGTTTTCCTCAAACATGGTAACCGCAGTAGCAAATACTATTAAAAGTAGCAAATCTTTCTAGTGTTTATGTTTTGAGTTTGGTTTTTTTTTTTTTTCTTTTTGATTGGTTCTTATGTTTTGGAATTTCTTTAGCCTGTTTATGTTCTGTGCTTTGGGTATGAATCAATGAATAGTGGTAAAATGGAGACAAAATTTTACCAACAAGCAATAACATCTTCACCAACAAATCAAGTTTTATTCTCATTGTGGCCATTAAAAACAGAAGTAGGGGTTCTGGGAGGTTTCTTCTGACTCATGGCATGTCTCCTGTGTTGCTTTTTATTTACAGTGCATTCGGTGGGGTGCTGTCTGTTAGAGTTTGAGGTTTTTGTTCATGTGTTTTTTAACTCAGAGGATGGTGTGAATTTTGCTGTACAATTCCATATTTTGATACTGCTTTTCAGTAAAATTATCTCTGAGGTCCAAAACACAGTTCCTTCAATGCTTTAAGTACAGCTTTTCCTTCCATACTTTAAATATGGGATAAATACTGGATGCAGAACTGGAGGCATACTTGTTTCATTTTAATGCTATATCTATCAACTTGAAGGTTAGGCTATTTAACAGCATGAACTGAATATACTAGAGCTGTCCTTACTCATTTTGTCACTGCTAAATTTATAGTTCATTCTGAGTTTTGCTTGATTTTAAGTAAATTTTACCCTACCTGCTGTGTTAAAGCCTTAGGACTGTCAGTGCCTAATCACAATTTGAAAGTTTTCTCTTTGTGTGCAGTTTTAAGACTGCTTGGGGATTCCCTTAATTAAACCAAGTAGATGTGCTGTACCTTTCAAAATCTGGCTTGATGAAACCCTGGTCTTGCCTGGGCTTACAAGCCTCATACAGACACAACTAGAAAGGTTCTGTTTGCTTGCTTGTTTGTTTTATAGCATAGGTGGGTTTGAGACTTAAATGGTTTTTGTTCAGGAGGAATACTAAGGAAAACGTGAAACATCCCAGAACAGAAGGGGCAGCAAGCTTGCTTACTTTACCAGGCACACTGACCTGCGGGCCTTTCAGTCAGTCAGTTGCTTAAATGTCAGTGGTATCTGCAGCATAATTCCAGCAGTAAAAACTTAATGACCTCCTGCAGAATCATTTCAGATGCTTCTTTCCACATTGATTAAATGGGAGAGGGAAAAACGTTTCTTTGGCAAAGCCAGCTGTTTCAATTAGAGTGAAGGGAGTAGGTGGCAAGACACTGGAATTTCGTTAGTGGAAGAATGGTCACAGGTCTTTTGGTGTACAGCTTTAGGGCTAGACCAGAGACTGCAATTCTGTTATTTTGTTTTCTGAAATCACTAAGTTATTGACGAGGAGAGATTTGAAAGATCTTTGTATGTCAGTGTGATTCACGTGTCTTCAAGCATCCTGGGGAAATCAGGAGTTGTTTATGTAGTTATTGAATAAATTTCATTTCAGACACTCCTTTTTTTTCCAGAAAAGCAGATTATTTAATATTATAAGTGTAATAAAAAATTCACAACTCCCTCTTGCTGTTTGTGAAACCACTAAACAGAATTTTTGCTGCTGTTTCATTATAGGAAAAATTTGTGTTTTTTTACATTTTAGTTGTGCATTTTTGATTTGTTTTTTATGTATTTATGTGAGTGTGCTTGTCTATCTGGTGATAGCATCACAACTTAAAAATGCCTGAGAGATGTTAGTAAATAATGTGAACTATTACTTTGTTTCCTGGTGTTCCATTTGGTGCTTTCTTCATTGTTTCCAAGAACCCTTGTTCCATGGGTGCTTTTTTTTTTACTCTCTTTTTATAACATGAACCCAGCTTTTATTGCCACAAAAGAAAGAGCTGGAAGAACTCTACCTATTCCGTCTTATATATTTTATACTGTAAAACGTGGAGAAGAATAAAGTAATTTAGCCGATTGTCTTCCACCTGGGGATTACAGATAGGAAAAATCTGTTTTAGAAAAAAATACAGTATTTAAATATATCCAGATTTCTCTTAAGTAGTAATAATTGTTCGGTGTGAACATAAGTCTTCAATTGCCTGGAAACACAAGCCCGGATGTTATCCAGATGCAGCTCCACTGAACAAAGTGCCTGCTGTTGCTTCAAGGAATCCAGATATCATATTAGGCAAAATTCCCACTACGGCTGTCAAAAGCAGTGCGCTTGCAGGAAGACCTAATTGTTTCTGCGTTTCGCTGGAGGGCTGAGCGCTGTTATTGCCTGCCCGTGACTTCGAGAGGAGATTAGAAGGGCTCGGACTGCCCAGCTACCGGGGTTTGGGGGAGCAAGCTTTGTTTGCTTTGGAGGCAGTGGCTCCCGCAGCCAGGGAAGTGCAGGCGGGAATGGTCAGTGAAGGGGACCGGTGGTCCGGGGGGGAATTAGCTCAAATGGTAGAGCGCTCGCTTAGCATGCGAGAGGTAGCGGGATCGATGCCCGCATTCTCCACTGTGGTTTTGCTGCGCCGCTGTTTTGAATTCAGATGCGTTTTCCTGCAGCAGTTTCGTAAGGATTAAAATGAATCCATTTGGAGACGTGTTTACATAGTATGAACTATTTACATTTTTAACGTTGATCAGAGCTGAGTTTTATTTTGTTTTTGTTTTTTTGTTTTTTTTTTTAAGTGCAAATTATCTTCTCCCCATGGCAAGAGGAGGACATTAAATGATACTGTGGGAGACCGAATGTCGCTTGAAACTCACGTTAGGAACAAGCGTGCCCTGCCCATCCCACAGCGGGTGCAAGGTAGCTGGAGAGACACTAATTCTGTGGTGAGCTGATGATTTTTGTAGACAATTACCAGTTTGTACATCTTCGTAGAGACAATTCCAGTAACTTTTTGTATCATTAAAAAGTGCGCATTCGGTGCAGTGGTAAGGAACGGAAGAGGATATTTCTTTTTTCCTGTATCACAGAGTAACAGCGTTCTTTTAGGTGGGTTTGTGAAGAAATTGCTCCTTAAAGAGTACACAAGTGTAATCCATACAGTTAACATTTCTTCTCCCATTTTTTTGCCACGTGAGGTGGTCTGTATTTCCTGCTGCAGATTTTCTACCACAAACCCGGGACAGTTCATGGAAGAAGATCTTGTCCTACCGTGGCGCCACAGCCCATCAAAACACTGGAGAATGCGGGCATCGATCCCGCTACCTCTCGCATGCTAAGCGAGCGCTCTACCATTTGAGCTAATTCCCCCTGCCGCGGGCGGCGCGGGGCGGCCGCACTCGTGCTGCATCACCGCGCCTTGCTGTGTCGAGCCGCCCTGCCGAACACTGAGCCACCTCTGAATTTACCTGGAAAACCCCATGGCTGAAAAGCCGGGTTACACACTTGGCGTATGAGGAGCGTTTTCTGCTGTGCTCCTTGGATGAAACAGCTCGTTTTCCCGAGCAGTGCATCCTCTTGCGTTTATTCAAGGAGAGAGAACTCATTTTTCTACATCTCTTACAAGTACAAAATGGTTTGTAAGTTTAGAAAGATTGCTCTTAGAAGTCGCTCAAGCACAGTGAGATTTTTCTTCTCCTCTTTTTCAAGTCTTTAGTTCCTTTTCCAACTTTACTTAATAATTAAACATCCATAAATGATAAATACAGTGGTTTAAAAGTTCATGTTTAGTTTTTGGAGAGGAAAAATTCATTCATATATTCTTGTGTTATAGTATAGAAATTGTTTGTATGACCACCTTTATTTATTGACTTTAATAATTCTGTCCAAATAGTATTACATCTTAAATATATGGGGTCACTAGGCACATTTCTTAAATAGAAAAATTCACCTGTAGTCATACTAACTGACTTTGCAGTAGGAAGCACATGGCCAAACCTCTATTCATAGGCTATTAAATCAAAGAATGCTTTCTGGATTTCAAGAAAATGTAGTTTACAGAGAGAGTGGTTACACTGATATGCTCTGTTTAAATGTGGAGGACTAAGTCCTAGTAAACTAAAGTGTGTGCAGTAATTCAACAACACATGTACTGGTGGTTTTCTCTGAAGGATTTAACTTGCTGCATGGCAGCAACCAACCAGTCAAAACAAAATAAATTTCAAAAGTGAGCATCAGCAAGTTATAACTTGTCTTAGGCAAGGTAGTACTCCAAATCTGTTACAATCCAATTACAGGTCGAGATGTGGAACTACAACTACAGTGTGGCTGCAAACATTCTCTTAAAATTCAAATATTCTCCTGATTAACTTCAGTCTCTGCACAATAAAAAAATTAAAATCTTAATTTTTTTAAGTGTCCTTAACACTTCTTGCATTATATTGGAGATCATTTTTTCTACCTCACTTGAGCAGTCTTGATGGGGGAAAGCAAATATGCAAAAGCAGTTTCAGTCCTCACAGGCATTATGTGTATCTTAGGCTCACTGATGGCCCCCTGCAGCCTGTGGCCAGGATCTCTCCCATATCGTGTTTGACGATATGAACGGTTTTCTTTATCAACCCTGTGCAGTCAGAGTCATTATGAAAAAGGCAGATTATCTCTCCTTGTTTTTCACCACCACAGCTCACTCTGCTGTCACTGAAAAGGCCTAGAGCTTCACCCATTTGGTTCACAGAAAAACAGTTTATTTAATGCCTGAACCAAATAAGAGAGAGGAAATATCTCAGCACTATTTTCAATTATTAAAACACGTATTTTATATAACTATATAAAAACAACATTGTTTTGTGATCATGAATTTGTTGTGAGTGTTGCTAGGTTTTCATGTAAGATGGCAAGTAAAATGTCCTAATTTCTTAACCTGGTTGGGAAGACTTCCTCACCTATGTCTGAAAAATAGCCCAACCTTCTTAGGTTCCATTAAAAATAAAAAATTAGTGTTTCAGTTTTGAAGGCTTTGTGTCCACATACTTTCATTTAACACAGATTGCTTCAATGCGTCTTCTTGTTAATACTAATGGAAACTGATGTAAGTTAATTTAATCAGGCTTGAGTTTAGCTTTCTAGATGGTCTCCTGAGGGGACATCAGGGCAAATGCGAGTTTTGTATTGTCCTGAAGCTGCTCCACTGTGTTTTCTGTGATGTGGTTTCCCTGAGTGTAGGAGAAGGACAAATCTCGCATGTGGCAGGTGGCTCTGAAAGGCTGTAGGGAGGGCACGGGTTTGTCACGTTTGTTAGCGTGAAGTGCCTTATCGCAGAAGGCGATACGTGCCATCTCGGGCAAAACGAGAGGCGGCTCCAGGTCAGGGGCAGTGAAATGTTCAGAACGGCTACCCTGGGGTTACTCCCCGCGGTGAAAATGCAGAGTAAAGGCAAAAAACACAATTTGTGTTTATAGCTATTGAAGTCTGAAGGGACAGGATGTCGAGCCTGGGGGCAAGGGGAATTAGCTCAAATGGTAGAGCGCTCGCTTAGCATGCGAGAGGTAGCGGGATCGATGCCCGCATTCTCCACTCTCGGTTTTGCTCTTCGTGGGAATAAAAATTAATTACTTCACTGCGAATATTAAAAAAAAAAAAAATAAATAAAGCCTAACGCGTATAGCAAGGAAGCAAAATGCCTCAACGCACTTTCCTTCGTAAACGGCAAGCAACAAACCGGTTATTTCTTATTAAATGCGCACAGCTGGAAAATATGTCTGTTCCGTTTTGCCTTGTTTCTTGCTGTTTGATTTGGAAATGCTAAATGACATGTATGATTTTAGAATCGAAGTTGAACGTGTTCTTTTTTGTGAGCGGAGAGGCCAGAGCAAAAGAGAAAGCTTCATTCTATGTATGGAACTGCGAATTTAGACGCTTGCAGAGGATCAGAGTTCTGTGATCCCAGGAGCAGCCTCAAGGGGGGGAATTAGCTCAAATGGTAGAGCGCTCGCTTAGCATGCGAGAGGTAGCGGGATCGATGCCCGCATTCTCCAGTGTTTTGCCAGATGGGAGTTCATCCACACTTACCAAACAAAACGTGTAACTATTTCGGAAAAATGTTAGTTTTGTTTTCATTGGAGTTAAACGGATTTCTTTTCCCTTCCTCCTTTTCTTCCTCTGCCCTTACTACCTAAATCAGGCTTATATAACTGTATAGGTCAATCCTCTCTTGTAACAGTTGACTTCCTGGACAGTGTAAATTAAACTGAGCAGGAAGAGAAGTCTGCAGTACGACATTTTTCCATGCCCAATGAAATCAACAGGTCGTGCTTTAACCCTAGCCAGTCACCAAGTGCTACAGTTGCACCACTCACTCCCCCACAATTAGAAGTGTAAAAGCTGGAGAGCTCAGTGGAAATAAAGGCAGTTTAATAGTGAAAGCAAAAGCCACGCATGCAAGCAAAGCAAAACAAGGAATTAACTCACTGCTTCTCATGGGCAGACAGGTTCAAGCCATCCCCAGGAGAGCAAGGCCCCATCACATGTAATGGTTAGTAAGGAAGACAAATGACATCACTTCAAATGCTCCCCATCCTCCTTCTTTCCCCCATGTAATATACTGGGCATGATGTCATATGGTCTGGAATATCCCTTTGGTCAGTTGGAGTCACCTGTCCTGGTTGTCTGCTCTCTACCTCCTGTGCCAACGTGGAAATATGAGAAGCAGAAAAGGCCTTGGCTCTGTGCAAGCCCTTAGCATAAACAAACACATCTCTGTATTATCAACTCGGTATTCAGTACAAATTTAAAATACAGCCCCACAACAGCCACTGTGAAGATAATTACCTGTACAGTGTCCAAAATCAGCACACAGTGGATAAATGATGGTTAGAGACCTGAATTAATGTATCTTGATCATGCAGTGGAAATAGTTTCAGAATGCTTGTTCTTCCCCAGCTGTCCATTGTGATCCCTGCCCAGATATATAGGATCTTCTTTCTTTAATGATCTTTATAAGGCTGTAGTATGAGCTGGATCGGTCAATTTAAGTTTACACCTAAAAGCTGTCACCTCTTTCCTCCAAAGTGTGTCCTGGAAAGCACACTACAGCATTTGAGCTATGGCCTGTGTGCAGGCTATAATTGAGCTCCTCAGACTTCTCTCTACTTCCATCTCTTTTGCAGAGATGCCTTTAAGAGGCTGATGCCTCTAACATACCTGATTTGTGTTAGTTTCAGATATAACCTTGACCATGTGATTCACTGACTTCCCCCAATGTCTTATTAATTTCTTCTGGTCCTCCAGACATTGTGTGTTTCATTATGGTGCACTTTCCCCTGACCCTTCCAGGAGCTGCAGAGCAAGTGCAGCTTTTTAGACCTCAGTCACCAGTTACGCTAAATTTGTTGTCTTGAACGTTAACTGAGCACCTCACAGTGTGCATAAACGCCTTATTTCCTCACATCTTCAGTCTGTTCATGGACGAGGAAGAAAACATGTGTGAAATCAGCAGAATTTATTATTGCATTTACTGGTGTGTCTCCCGAGGCCAAAAACTTAACTGTCCCCTTGAATGCTCAGGCATACCTGAAAATTCATAGCATACCCAAATGTGACTACTTTCAGTATGATCAGTAGATTGAAGAATCCTAGAATGGTCATACTAAATCTCATTGTTCTGAGAAGTCCAGGGCAACCTTATAGCTGCTGCATAGGCACTTATTTTCAGCAGTTTTTCTCAGTTCACAATGTATTGCCACTGGGTTCTTCTCCCCATAACATGCTGTGGTAAACTTGTTTTATAAAAAACTATTTCTGATCCTGATCTTTGATATGTAATTTTTTATCTCATCAACTGTAAGCAGTGTGGACAATGTAGACATCTGTCTCAGGAATATCTAATGGTTATGGAAAGACAGCTCTTTTAGGTTCTTTTAGGATGAACATAGTATAATCCAAGATCGCTTCAAGTAACTAAATAGATGGATTATTTTTTTTCCCTCCTCATGAAGGCAGAGTACAGTTTGGAATATTTCTCAGTAACATCCAATTTCAATTTTGGCTGAAACAGTTATGCAAGGATTCTAAGCTGCTCATTGCACTTAAATAAAAAAGAAGACAAAAGCAATTGTGCTGCTTTGTACAGCTGAGGAAGGTCAATACAGCATTGTATTTTTGTATTAAAAAATCACCCATACCATGCCCTTGTGAATATTACTGTAAACAAGCTATTACTGTAAACAAGACCTTCTTCCTTCTGGACTGTTTATATGTCATTACACCAAAGGTGGGTAATCCTAATTAGTCAGACCTAAAATTGAAACCACTGAAAGTTGAAGTGAAGAAATGTGGTTTCACGTAGAATCTATCTATCTATCTATCTGCCTATCTGTCTTTTTTACATTGAGGATACTTCCGTAGTACACTGAGGTCAAGCAAAAAAAAAAACCCCAAAAGCAGAGCTCCTTTCATACTTTCAGAAAGAACTTCCAAAAAATTGCAAATTCTAGACAGAAAAGTGCTCAGCACAGGATATGCTTTATTTGTACTTGAAATGAACACAAGAGTCCTTTTTAAGTCAAATAATTTTATTTCCACTTACTGCAATACTAACAGTAAAAACTGCAGTTACTAAAAAGTCATTTGAGTTTTTACAATTCAAATGGAAATACAGGCAATATTGTTACCATGCTCTAAAAAACACCATAAAAACACAAAGCCCTTGCCATGTTAGTAATTACATTTAGCTAAAATGTAAATAGTATTACTGACATGAGGATTTTCATAATACCTTGTAATAACAGTGATGCCACTTAATCATGACTACCCTTGTCATAGCAAATGATAACCCAAGCTGTGAAAATCTTGCAGTGGCAATACCGTAAGGCAGAGAGGAGCCATGATGGTTGGCAGGGAAAGGTTGTGCCTGTCATAGCAGATGATAGTCCCAAATCTCAAAGAGCTTGCAGATTGACACTATCTTGATTAAGGCGAAGTACAAGTTGTGACAGCAGGCTCTCAAGCACAGGATAACTCACAGCAGCCTCACTGTCTTTCCGGTCACAGTCAGGAAGTCCTCATCAGCCAATGCACGAAGTGCTTCTTCAAACATTTCCTTCGTGACAGCCTTAAAGAAAAGGAGCAAATCAAATAAAGATAGGGAAAATACTTCAAACATAGTAAAAATGTGATACTTTCTATCAATTTTCTAATATTTTTCTTTGAAGTTTTCATTCTATGTTAGAACTGAACCCTGAAGCTGAGTTTGGTAATTCCAGAAGCCACAATAAACTAAGGTATAGCAAATTCAACTCATTTGTCTGTAAAAGAGCTGGCTTTCTAGTCATACTAACAAATCGTTCATGTTTCCATTTCCTTCCAAAATGTGATTGGAGGACAAGAATGCTAATGTGGAAAAAAATGCTTTTAAATGTTAATGGAAATGTAAAAACAAAGCAGGAAACTTACTATGTCAGACTGTGCTCGGAGATCATCCAGAAGCTGTTGGTACTTCAAAGACGGTGCTTTACCCTTTGATTGGATGAGCTTCCGTAAGGCTTGAGCCAATTCCTCTTTCCGCTTACGAGCTGTTGCGCTCATTCCTTATAAAAGCAAAGAAAATATCTTTTAGCGATCAGCTAAGGAGGACAGCTTAAGTTACATTTTAAAAACCACAAAATCCCAACAGCGGCCCTGCTTTAACCCCATGGAAGCACAAACCTGTTGTGAGAATGGATATGTCCACAATGCCGGTCTTTGGATCAGTAGCAGATTGTTTCAGCGCTTCCCG
The DNA here is from genome assembly GCF_017590135.1 of Pyrgilauda ruficollis. Taxonomy (NCBI): domain Eukaryota; kingdom Metazoa; phylum Chordata; class Aves; order Passeriformes; family Passeridae; genus Pyrgilauda; species Pyrgilauda ruficollis. The sequence continues at coordinate 7,416,840 of NW_024524378.1, forward strand.
ATGGAGGCGTTTTGCTTCCTCCACATCAACTGTTTCCACCTTCTCGGAGAAGCGCACCTTGGCGTGCGCCTCGGCCAGCCGGATCAGAGACTCCAGCTGCCGGGGGTACGCGGAAACCATTCCCCTGCCACTGCCGATCTTCCTCATGTCCACGTACGCCTGAAAGGGAGACACTCGTTACACAGCTCACTGTGTCTTAATTCCTTTTCAGTCCCCTGCATCCCCCACCTCTTAATTCAGAATATGACCAATTCTGGCAAGCCATTCCAAATACTGTATTTCTGCTCACACACCTTCACGGTTTGTCTGCAGTGATGAATAACCACATCAAATAATATTTTTTTTTCAGTTATAAAGCAGTTAAACCATGGTAATTAATCAAGTTTTGAATCACTTTAGAATTCTGAATTAATCTTATATAACAGTACTTGTGTCTGTGATGACACATTTTGCTTTGGAAGACTTTTATGTGTTTTATGTGACAAAAACAAACCAACATATCTGAAAGCTAAACATTAGAATGAAGAACGACTCATCTGATCCCTCTTTCCATTAAAGACCTTTTTTTCTCAAGGATCTTACAGAATGTTGTTATGCAGATAGACAGTGTATGTACAAGGGAATTTCACCACTTCTGACAAGTCAGTAAAGACTCTGATCATTCTCAGCAGCAATTCCTTTACCTCAATAAGGGCTTGGCCTGCTTCTTCACCTAATCTGGGATTTACATAACTACGAGCATATGCGATGTAATCCCTCAATACTGCCATATCCATGTATTCCTCCTCCATCTTTTCTTCACTTTGGTAGTACAGTGAAACCAAATGGCGAGCAAGGCGTCTGTCATAAGCTTCATCACGTGGATCCAACATCAAAAAGATCAAGTCAAATCTGAATGGGATATGATCCAGTATTAGTGCATTACTAAATATTAGTGCATGACTACTATTAGTGCATACTTTCTTGTCATTTAGGTGTTTGGGTGATAAAGATTTGACGTAGTTACAGGTAAAAGTTCCTAGACTTAATTCCTACTCTCAGCAGAAATGGCTTTCTCACACAGAAGAAAATTTTTCTAGAATTCTCAAGGTACAGAACAACACAGTGGATTTGCTTACACCCTTATGGACTTGAAATTTTGAAAGCAAGGTATATTCTGCAAAATTCAGATTCCATATTCAAGACTGACATATTTTGTTTCCTTAAAAACCCCCCAAAAGAAAGCTGCAACTGCCACAAATAAAAAATCCCACACACATAACAAATGCATGGAACTTGCTGCTAAAGATACTGCTCTGAAATAGAACAGCAAAAAACCGCAACTAAATAAAATTACAATTCAAAAAGCACTTGCAGTTTAATTCTGAAGAAAATGGTTTATAATTTTATGAACAATATATTGAACTAGTCTCAACTGTAAGCAGACACGGATAATGCATTTTTAGCCAGCCAATTATTTTTGTAGGCTTAAATCCAATAAATGGTGGAATTGAGATGCTGCTCAAACCTAGAAGCTCTTAACTGAAATTTAAGCCGTAAGTGTTCTCAGGATATCCAGTATACCATCAGTGTACTTCAAATTTCCAGTTACTGTGGAAATTCTTAACAAGATGCAACTCCAGCATGTAGTTTATTTTTCTGTCTTTATTTTAGCAAGCACTAAGTGTGGCTCTAACAGCTACTGCCCACATGACTGACCAGCACTGCTACCACCACCTCCTCAGGTGAATTTTACAAAGCAGCATGAAGCAGGCACAATCTTACGATTCTACCACCTCTGCCACCAAGTTTCCTGATCATCAGTGTTTCACTCTAAAATCTTTATGGAGCTAAGAAAAGCATCCTGAATTTTTAAGTTATCAATACCCTGAGTTTCAGAACAGCTCTTTTCTAGGAGATGATTATGAAACTTAATACACAGAATTAAGTAAGAGATCCTGCAGATCTCATCACACCTGCTCTTCAAGGTCAACATGTAAATACTAAAAGGCACTCCTGTGCTCACATAGATATTGTAAGGACGGCATATATAGTATGTGCTGTAAAAGTTTTCCATTAGGTTGTGAACAACACAGTACTTCCATTCTATTCTATGTCATGATTTTCAGAAGAGGAAGGGTAACATCCCCTAAAAATGACACACGCAGTGCAGTTCACTACCTTGACAGCAGTGTATGAGGAAGCTGAATGTTTTCAATAGTAGTCTTTTTCGGATTCCACTGTGATTCTATAGGATTAGCTGCTGCTAGGATAGATGTACGAGCATTCAACTGGCAAATAATTCCAGCCTGTCAAAAGGAAAAACATCTCTGAAAACAGCTGCAGCTGTGCCACCAAAACCTCCCGCCAATTTAATGAGATCACCAATGTTACTAGGTGGACTCTGTAGTCAAAACCTGTATTGTGAATGCCTCTGAGTAAAGCAAGAGCAAAATCCCCTAGGAATAACTTCAGTTTCACTTACCTTTGCAATGGAGAGCGTCTGTTGTTCCATTACTTCATGTAGAACTGACCTTGTGCTTTCATTCATTTTATCAAACTCATCAATGCAGCAAATGCCGTTGTCACTAAGTACTAGAGCTCCTGTCTGAAGAACCAGCTGCCGTGTTTCTGGATCCTTCATCACGTATGCAGTAAGACCAACTGCACTTGAGCCTTTGCCAGAAGTATACTGGCCTCGAGGAACCAGGTTATACACATACTGGAGCAGCTGGGATTTGCTAGTACCAGGATCACCACAGAGAAGAATGTTGATCTCTGCACGAAAATTCCCTCTTCCTGTGTGAGTAAAATCCTTTCTTGATCCACCAAAAAGCTGAAGCAGAATACCCTATAACAATGAAAATATCAATTGTATAGACGTAACAGACCAAATCCAGCTGTTCAGCTGAAACATATGAAAAACAAACACTCTAAAATTAACACAACTCAATGCATCTGCATGGTTTCAAGCAGTAAAGACAGAAATTTTGTATGTTGTTGTAACCAGATTTTGGTTGGAACCTGAAGAATCCCCTTTGATGAAGGGTCCTTAGTTTTCCTCAACTCCATCCCCTAGACTTGATGTGTCTTTTTTAGCACATTGAGAAGGTAACAACAAAAGGAACTGTCATTTTACTGTGTTCCCATTTCATAAGTAAATCATTGTATGGTTTTGAATTATACTTTCAGGAACTTGTGAACAATAATAATGTATAACTCAATTAAAAAAACCTCAAAGGAATATACTTGGAAGAGAAGTGTTTGATGTCTTGCAATAACTTGAGACCTCCTACTGATTGCAGTTTTCACAATGTTCTAGTACCTCAGTTGACACTTTATTCGAACAGTCCCTTCTTGGATACATCCAAGTAAATGTTTTGATACTCCATAATTCAGAGTCAACCATATGTCACTTTGAAGCCACTCTTCTCTTGTGGATACCCCTTCTCATCAAGCACAGTTATGTTACTTTCCTTTGATAATCAGTAATCTGAATTTCCAAGAAATAGCCAAGATACATCCTGCAGTTAAGTTTTCCCAGTTCTGCTGCCTTCTTACCTTTTCAATTAGCTTTCCTCTAATTAACATTCCATAATAGCTTGAAAGGAATTATGATACACTTACAACCAGCTCCACCCTGACAAGACCATGATATTTTAAGACTGCTCAAGATAACAGCTTTTTGAATTTTTAAGTTTCAAGATACATTAACAACAAACAGTAACTACAAATATATACACATAAAAATACATGTCTTGCAAGAGAAATAAAGAACCTTTCACCTTTTTGATATCTTCATGCTCGTAGATACTTGGAGCCAGAGCTAAAGCAAGCCTCTCATATATATCTGCTTTTTTAGAAAGCTCTTTGAGCAATTCCACACGTTCCTCTGTAAACCTCTTTTGCTCATTTTCCTCATCAACACCGTGCAGGCGTTTGGAGTCTGTCTTGCGATAGTGTATGACATCGATATGGGTCCTATACACAGATTTCACACTGCTCACCCGGGGATTAACTCGAATGGGGACTGCCCTGTAGATACCTAAATACAAATTTCAATCACAGCATTAGATAAGGAGAAACATGCTAATTTCCAAACACTAAAAATTTTACAAGTTCCCAGGAAGAGTAGAGCTTTTCTAAACAGCCTAAATACTTTGTCCTCTAATTTCTCACTGCCATGTAGGAGCCATATTTAAGTCAACTAGACCCATTTTTGCAGATTGACATATATGTTTTATATTCGTACCAAAAGTGTTCTCAACAATGAAAAAAAACTAAGGCTTGATACCTTAGTTTTTGAAAAAAAACTAAGGCTTGATGCCTTTGAAATTCCCACTCCAGTCAGCCTGTCCCCCTCTTTTTAAGTGCCAAGTTTAGTAACAGCTTTCTAATGCATTTCAAACAGCTTGGGGTTTTTTACAGCACTTGTTTTTAAGCAAAGTGGTTTATAATATGTTGCTGCAGTATCACAAGACTTACTCTACATTATCACTCTCCTGACTGCAGACACTATTTAAGATTTTGTCTTTTCTTCAGCTACAGCTTCATTATAAAGGAATCAAGGTCAGACAGCCTGGGGATGTCTAGCCCCATCATGGGGTCAAACTGGAGTCAACTGGAGATCACTGCTTGCTAAAGGCTGTGTCCCAGGCTGTGTTTTGAGTATCTCTAAGGACAAAGACTCCATGCAGCCTTGCCAACCAACCTATGATGAGGCTCAACCACACAAATAGTTCTGATTTTTAACCAGAATTGTCTGTATTTCAGCTTATGACCTCTGTGTGCCACTAGGCATCATTAAGAAGAGTCTGTCTTCTTGACACTACCACCCCTCCACGCACACCTAACCAAGTGAGCATCATTAAGAAGAGTCTGGCTTTGTCTTCTTGACACTACCACCCCTCCACCCACACCTAACCAAGTGTTTCTAAATATGCTGCTAAAATTCCCCCAAACTTTCTGTTCTCCGGGCTGAGCAGTCACAGCTTTCTCAGCTTTCCATGCATGACCAAAGCTTCTGTTATCATCAAAGCCCTTTGTTGAATTCACTCCTGTATGTTCATGTCTCCCTTGCCCTGGGAGACCCCACAACTGGACCCAGTACTCCCTCAACCTCCTGACAACACTCCTAATACAGCCCAGGAGAATGCTGGCACCACAGCTTCCTTCCAGTTTTGTTTTTGTTTGCAAATTTGCTGAGGGTGTAGAACGCTGTCCCTATAAGAAAAGGCTTCTAGGATTATTGGTTCTGTCACCTTTCCCAGGGCTCAAGATGAAGCCTGCAGTTCCACAGGTCTCCTCCTCACTGTAGGGAGTGACATTGGCTTTTTTTCTAGTATTTTAGCCAGTCAGCATGACTTTTCAAAGATAACTGAGTGGCCTTGCAAAGAAAGTATCCAACTCCCTCAGCACCTAGAAGTGCATCCCATCAGGTCCCTTTACACATAGTTAAGGTCAATAAAAAATGGAAATACTCAAACCAAATTTTACCTGTGACATTAACTCTGTCGCCTGGCTGAACTTTATCAACAAGGTCATTGTGAGCAAAGAGTGCCACTGTATGTGGGGTCTGTCCAGCTGGCATATCTTCAGGAGACTCCTGCAGTTTAATCTAGCAAAAACACCATTTAAGTTTCAGTTTCAAAAAAAGCAGAGCTTTTCCACAGAGCACACAATAGGATTTTGTATTAACAGTCTTCAGCATCATTTTCAATCAGGAACATTGCTTAAGAATAAAATATCTCCACCCAAACAGCAAAACTGATTACAAGAAATCTCATTATGAAAATGAGAGTTCTGGTATTGCTACTGGCATGGATAAAATGCTGCTGCAAACAGCCAAAAGGCTCACCTAGTCTAGACAGAAGTGGACATACTGTATATAAAGTGGCTTCCATACAGAAACACTATATACTTAATTTCTTCCTCCTAATGCATTTCTTCTCCAAAGCAGACTTTCACTAAGCTGTTTCACCCATTTCCATGTTCCAAAACACTTCTTTTCAAAGTATTCAATCTCAAGACACATAACTAATGCTGTTGATGATTTTAGGAGGGTGGGGGAGCAAAAACTAGCAATTCTTTCATTTTAGCCACTACCTAAGCCAACATACCATCTGTTTGTCAGAGAACATGGATCTGTTGTGAATCAGCGCCATACTGTGCGTTGTGTTACAGTTCTTGCACACTGATGGTTCAGCAATCCTGCCACGGTCGATTTCCACTCTGGTGGTGAAAGCGCAAACCTGGCATCTAAAGAATGCTTCCTGCATCTCAGGAATTAACTGGGAGCTTCTGATGACCATGCCACTGATGGTGATGAGTTGATCAATATCTACAAAAATACAGGGACTCATGTCATGACCACATACTCTTAAAATTTAAATAACCTTCAAAATTTCACATTACAGTTGCTTTTAGGCAGAAGCTAGACCGACAGGTTACTACTATTTTGTTCAAGCAAAAAGAATTAACGCACAATATAAATACTCTAATTTATCAGAGTATCTATACAAAAGAAAGAATCCTTTGCACTTCCAGAACTAAGAACACGAGTAGCTGATGATAGGAGATATTTCCTTTATGGATAGGTTACTCTACATTTGGTCTCTAAAGCATTTTCTTCTGAAACAGACATGAATGGAAGATATTGGTCTGTATGGACCACAAGTACAGTTTTATACAGTCTTAATCTTATAGTATTCACTAAGTTTATGGAAATCTTTAAGATTTTTTTCTAACATCTTAAGCAAAAAGTTTACCTTCAGGGTTTAGATTTCTCATATTCCTGGTCTTCAGTGCATTATATGGCCTTACTTGAATTTGATGCTCTAGTATTGAATCAGGGTAACGATCAAAAAAGATCTCATTGGCAGCCATGTCAAACGTTGGGATAACTTCCTGTATTAGAAACAGCTTACATGTTAAATCACAGAATGAAGTAATTATGCATAAAGTATTCTATGTGCTGGTGATCAGCCAGTAATGACTAAAAGTTACACCATTTTCCTGCATAACACAAAACCTGCTGTTTGGGTCAGATTTATTTATTCATTCACTTGAGTACTGCAGGGGGTGGAAGCACAGAACTCTGGACACTGCAGCTCACCAGCTAACTTTGCATGCACGAGGTACTCACTGTTTCTATGACCATCTACTATGAAACAAGACATCTCATATTCAGTAAAATAAAGTAGCCACTGAGATTGCACTGAACACACACAGCATGCACACACCGCATTTAAAAGCATTTTATACTCCAGAAATATGAAAGAACTACTTGAAAGCCAGAAAACAAGTGCACTACTTCACCTGAGGATAGCAGATCAATTGCCTGTAGAGATTTTCATCAAATGCTCTCAGATGGTCACAATTTACGTTCAGGAATGGTTCCCCAACCATATTAATCTGCAAGGGAGTTAGGAAGTCTTTAGCTCGATGGCATGTAAAACTGAAAAAAGAAAAGCTGAATTACTGCATTACAAGTACCTCTTGAAGTCGTTGCATATAGCGTGGTTCATTAAGATCCAGGCCAATGTCTTCATCCTCTTTATCCAGTGGATCGATAAAGCGCTGGAGAAATCTCTGAATGTTAGAGGTAAAAGAAAGACATGAAAAATTAGCAGAATTTAGTAGTACAAACAACTCCTTTGTACCAGATTCAACTAATATTTGTTTAAATCAAACTAGCTTTTCATTTAAAAAAAAAAAAAGGAAGGAACAAAACCTACCTGGAATTTTTCTTTGCATGAGGCCACATTAACATCTGTTCCCCAGATAACAAGCTTTTGTCCAAGAGATTGCTCGGTTGCTACTATATCCTCAGCCAGCTGCATGGAAACAAATTAAGCATATACAAATATTTATATGTTCAAAAAGAAGTTGTCAGATACAAGAGGTGAGACATCCACCTACCCCATCCGAGTGTAAATCCACTTGTCTGGCTTTCCGGACAGACCCAAGATCCGGCCTCTGCCTGACTGGAGTTCCTCGTGCACCGCTTCGTGGGGTGCCCTCTACCCTGGAGCTGGGTGTGCCGTAAGTCAGAGGTGAACTGATGTCAAAGTCAAGAGGAATGGCTATAAGAGGAAGTGGTTTGTAACGATTATTGAGACACTTGACATCTACAGCAGACTAAAATTCAGCCCCTGCATTTGTCTCATTGGTCCTTCAACTCTGTCATAAAATGAGTAGTCTCAGTCAAGCCCAGTGTTCTGTCAAAACACACAATAAAGATGTTGCCAGTCTCCCTAGAACTTTTATTTTTACTTACAGCTCTTCTCAAAGATCCAAGTTCAAATAAAGCTTCCCTAGAAAACTTTACAGCAGCACTGACTTTAAAACTACACTGGAGTTCAAGCATAAAAACATACAGAATCAATTGTAGATTAAACACTTTTTTTTAGTATTTTGGGGTTGGTAGAGCAAGTGACAGAATTAACAGTTACTGGAATTAAAAACAATCCTATATATAAGGGCAAGAAAGGCTTTCTATGGCAAACAACTAGTTCCTTCTGTGTTAGCAGTTTTAATACTTTCTATAAATAAATTCTAAAAACGAATGTATATTCCCTGATATATATTCCCATGCTAACTGGAAGCTACAATAGAGATCTGCACCCCAGACACTGACTGCACTCCTGCAGAGTTCCCTGTACTAAATTCAAATGAGAAACAGGAGACAACGCTCATTTTTTCCCTCCAGCGTTTTTCAGCCGGCTCAGGCCCAGCGCTGGCTCGCCCCCCGGCAGTGCAGGGGGTGCCCGGGCTGCACCCCCGGGGCCCGCACAGCCCCGGCCCGGCCCAGCCGCAGCGTACCGGAGTGGCGGAACTGCGGCGGGCTGGAGAACAGCGCATCGGCGGCGCCGGGGCTCTGCGCGTCGGCGGGCGGGGACGTGGGCATGGGCTGCAGGTCCCCGGTGGAGGTGGAATCGTCTGTCCGACGCTTCTGGGAAGGAGGAGAGCGAGCATCTTGCGCTGCAAGAGACAAGCGGACCCGGAGTTACAACAGGCAGGCCGCCGCACCAGGCGGACCGAGGCGGGGGATGGGAGAGCACCCCCAGGGAGGGAAACCCACCCCGCCGGCCCCTTCCCGACGCAGCACTTACGAGTCGGGGGGTTGCTGCCCCGGCCGCGCTTGCCCCGTCGGCGGCTGGGAGTGGAGGCTGGCGACGACATGGCGCTGCTGCGGCTCCAGCTGCGGTCCTACCTGGGGGCAGGGGGTCGGCGAGAATGAGCACTGCGGGTGCTCCGCTGCCGGCCGAACCCTACCCGGCGGGTTCCCGTCCCTTTGCTCCCCTCGGCAGCCGCGACCCCCACCCACCTGCACAGCCCCGCAAACACCGCCACACTCCGCGCCAAAGCCAGCGGCGTGCGCGCGCTCTCCCGGGCTTTCTGGCCAATGGCGAGGCGCGATCGTAACGGGAGCGCCCAACGAAGGCAGAAAGGGGGGACGCGGAACCGAGGGGGAGAGGAGGAAGGAGATGAAACGTCTGGACTCCCGAAGTGAGGGTCGCGCCACGCTCCACCTGCTATATTAGAGAAAGAATTATAATGCAAATTACTACTTGTGTTACAGACAGGGGCAGCCCCCAGTAATGGTACATCGCCTCCCCCCCCGCAACCTAGCGTGGAGCCGCCCGCACTTTACCGAATTTCGCGGCAAAACTAGGGCTGTAGGCGGGCGTGGGGAGGTTGGAGCAGCCCATTCTCAGAGGAGGGGGAGCCGCTACTCTGTCCAGCATTACTGCCCAGTTCTGGGCTCCTGGGTACAACAGAGACCTGGAGCTCCTGGAGCGGGTCCAGCGAAGGGCAGAAAAGATGATTAAGGGACTGGAGCATCTCTCTGATGAGGAAAGGCTGAGGGAGCTGGGCCTGTACAGTCTCGAGAAGACTTAGAGGGGACCTCGTCAATGTCTATCAGTATCTGTAGCGAAGGTGCCAAGAGGATGGAGCCAGGCTCTTCTCGTGGTGCCAAGCAATAGGACAAGAGGCAATGGGCAGAAACTGATGCACAGGAAGTTCCACTTAAACGTGAGGAAGAACTTTACTGTGCAGTGACCGAGCACTGGAACAGTTTGCCCAGAGAGGGTGTGGAATCTCTTACTGGAGATAGCGGAGCACTGTCTGGATGCAACCCTGTGCCGTGTGCCTGCTCGAGCAGGGAGGCTGGCCCACTGTGGCCCCTTCCAACCTCGTCCACTCTGTCATTCTGTGTGTGCAAGTCCTGAGCCCATCCTGAGATGAGAGACATAAAAGCCGAAACGCTCTTCCCTGCCGCCAGCCCTTATTCCGCTGGGCATGGTCAGGCGGAGCCCTTCTCCTGCCCGGGCTCAGCCCCCCCGGCGGGCGTTGGAAGCGGCGGGAGGCGGGCCCTTCCCGCGCGCTTCCTCGCCCCGCGGCGGGGCCTGTGCGGCATGGCTGGGGTGCAGCACTGCCTGCTGCAGCTGCACCGCTGCCTGCAGCCCGGCGATGCGGGCGGCAGCGCCCTGCATGGATACAGCCTGCTCCGCAGCCTGGCCGAGACATGCGTGGCCAGCCTGGCCAGCGGCGAGCAGGGTGCGGCCGCGGGCCCGGCCCGGCGGGGGGAGCTGAGCGGGGCCCGGGGAGGGCTCGGTGGCGGCGGGACCCGGTGCTTCTGCGGGGCGGCTCCGTCCGTGCTGCGCTGCCCGCTCTGTGTCACTGGGGATCCCCAGGGAGCGGGGTCTCTTGCCGCAGATAGCCATTCACCGGGGTAAAAGCACTTCGGGTGCGGGCCCCTCTGTGCTGAGCTGCCCCGAGGCTGGCTTTCCTCGGCCCTGAGCAGGGCCAGGCTCCGGTGTGAGGGCACCGGCTCAGGACCGGGCCCCAGGCCATGGGGGAGGTCAGTAGCACCCACACTTTGTTGTGGTTTTTCTGCGACGAGCGTCAGGTCGCCCAAGGCGTCAGGTCACGCTTTTGCGCCAGGGATGGGCTGGGTGGTGAGCGGGATCCAGCCACCTGATGGTTCCTTGCCTCCCTGCAGCGCTGCACCTGTCCCTGGTGTTTTCCCAGGAGCATGGCTTACTCGTCTTTATCCACAGATCCCTCCCCATCGAGGAGGTAAGTTGGCAAACTTTAAAGTAGTGTTTCGGTAGTGCTATATGAGCAACATGTTACACATTTCAAAATATTTTTTTCTTTTGATTTTTCAGTTTCGAGATTGCAGGGAAGAAGCGTTGAAGTTTCTTTGTGTCTTTATGGAAAAAGTTGGTGACAAAATTCATCCTTATGCCTGTAATATTAAGGTAAGTAAATGAAAATTCTTTCCTAGAGATGTTTTTGCCAGATAGTTTAAACTAGTCTGGTGGGTGTCATGTCATAACATTCATAGCTGTACTTCACTTCTCCCAGTCAGCCTTGCCCATCTCTGGTGTTCTTGTTAGAGCTGAAATAATTTTAAATTTTTTTTTACATAAACTGTAATTCATACCACAGAGCAGTGCAGAATTGTTTGTCCAGCTGTAGACTTAATTTTATTACCTTTTCTTCATAGAACATAGTAGGTATTGGTTCTGAAAATTAGTTCTTTTCATTTGAAATAGTAGTTGTAGCTTCTAATTTATACAAACTAAAGTTGCCATTTAAATGTAAAATTTTAAATATTCCTATAGGGTTAATTTTAATTATCATTTTTTTAAAATCACCTGAGAAGTTGTTACTTTTGCAATATATGCACAAATTGGTGGTAACTACAATACCTGAGGCTACTGGAGTCTGGATGGCTGAACATCTATGCTGCTTTGCATAGAAATGCTTGACTGCACTACTGAAGTTTCTGAGCATAAATTAGTAGCTACTTATTGTAAGGACTGATAGTACTGAGGTAGAAAATCTGCTCTGTGCAAGTTTTTACTGCGGAAACCGCCATTTATTTGCTTGATTTGGGGTTTGTTTTTATGTCAGACAGTGCTGCAGTTTTGTCAGTGAAGCCATTTCCAGGACTAGATATTATTTTAGTCTTTTTAAAAAGCCTTAACCTTAAGGACCAGATACTTTAAGAGGTAGAAGAAAACATCTTTGAATTTCCATCTTTACTTACAAGTATTGTTATCTTAATTTTCTTTTCTGTGAAGCAAACTTGTCTTAGTGTTTATACAAAAGAGAGAGCAGCAAAATGTAAAATCTCAGCACTGGAACTTCTGATTAAGGTAAAATGCATTTTATAAATTCTCTTGCTTCTAGAAAAGAAGTAGAAAACCTGCTGTATTACTATAGTTGCACTATATCATGCAGAAAATCTGTATCAGAGAGTCCCAGAATAAGCTGTTGGAAGGGATCCACAAGGATCATTGAGTCCAACTCTGGTCCTGCACAGCATCATCCCCAAAAGTCACACCACGTGCCTGAGAGCATTGTCCAAACATTTCCTGAACCGTTATCAGGTGTGGTGCTGTGACCACTTCCTTGGGGAGCCTGTTCCAGTGCCCAGCTGCCCTTTGTGTGGAGAGCTGTTTTCTGATATCCAACTTAAACTTCCCCTTTCACAGCTTCAGGCTCTTCCCTTGGGTGCTGTCACTGCTCACCAAAGAGAAGAGATCAGTGTCTGCCCCTCCTCTTCCTCTTGCAAGGAAGTTGTAGTCTGACGTAGCAAGAGAAGAGTGATAGCTAATATTTAGATGTTAAAATGTTTTAACAACAGATTGTCTTTAGTATTCTCTAGTAGAGAATTGCTTAGATGTGGGCATGTCATTCCTTAATTTGTTAGAGCAAGACACAGTTGTTTTGGGCGCAGTTGCAGATCTCTCTCTCAGTTTATTATGTTGTTTAAGGAGAAATTTTGCTGTTCAGTTGCATTCTTGTTTCAAAATACTATGTATTATATATTCTATTATAATAATAGATAAAGTATTTGGAAAATGTGGAGGAGGAGGACTTTTTTTCCAGAAATTTAGTTGCTGTGTGAGACAGTAGTTCCTTTGAACACATTTAGACCTTTATTTTGTAAATGCTTTTGTGCCTACTTAGGTTTGTTTATGAAAACAAAACTCCCTTCTGAGTTATTCTGAGTCAGTTCTGTGAATTGGATTGGCTTTATACTAGCCAATCTGCTCGGGAGAGAAGAAATGCAATATGATAAAAGCTACTGCAGACTTTCTGAGCCTGTGCTCTAGTGGAGTTCATGTGTACATATGTATAAATCATATTGTATAAAGGTTCACGTAGGTGATCTATATGTAATATGTATACTATAAATTAAAAGTTGTAAATTCTCTATTTATGCAGATATAGGAATGTAGTGTAGTTAAAGCTGATTGCATGCCATTACTCTTCTTTGGACAAGTCACCTTAGATCTCTTTCATTGAATAGCATATTTGCTTACTTAAGCTGAACTTGCATGTATGAACTGTGTTTTTATTTAGACCGAGTAATATTGGGGTATCGATCTAAATGTTTTCCTTTTTTTTTTTTTTTTTTTTAAATCCATCTTAGTTGCTTCACAGTTTACAACGTTCCTGTCTGATGGAAGAAATGAAAGTTAGGGAGATATTTAATAAATTTTATGAGGAGCTTGCTGCAAAAAGTAGAATTCCTGACACAGGTAGGCCTTAGTTTTTCTTTGACTGTCCACCTATACTCAACACTGGTGAGGCTGCACCTCGAATCTTGTGTTTGGTTCTGGGCCCCTCAATACAAGAAGGACTTTGAGGGATTGGGGCGAGTCCAGAAAAGGGCAGCAGAGCTGGGGAAGGGTTTGGAGCACAAGTCCTGTGAGGAGCAGCTGAAGGGAGGTGGGCATGTTTAGCCTGGAGAGAAGGAAGCTCAGGGAAGCCCTTACTGCTCTCTACAGCCACCTGAAAGAAGGCTGTAGCCAGGTGGGGGTTGGTCTCCCAGGTAACAAGTGACAGGACAAGAGGAAATGACTTCAAGCTGCACCAGGGGAGGTTTACATTGGATATTAGGAAGCATTTCTTGACAGAAAGGACTGTCAATCATTGGAACAGGGTTCCAGGGAAGTAGTGGAGTCACCATTGCTGAACACGTGTAGAAGATGTGTAGATGTGGCACCTGGGGACATGTTTTAGTGATGAGACCTGGCAGTGTTAGGTTGATCATCTTAAAGGTCTGTTCCAACCTAAACAATTCTATGATTCTAAAGCTCTTTGTTATCTTATTCTAAACCTGGCTAGTGTTTCCCTCAAAGCTGCAGTTGTAGTGTGATAGTTCCTGCATTGGTCACCTTTAATGTGAGCTCATCAGTTCTGCCTTGCCTGATTGTATTATTTGTGGCATATTAGTATGAGCTGCAGTTTGATTATTATGGCTAGATACTGCTGGAATCTTGGCTTTACAAGTCTCATAAAATTTGTGCCTACATAGAATCCTTCACTCTGAATTCAAGCCTAAAAACTTCTGTTAGCCTTAGCAAGTGCTTCCTCAGTGTATGTGGCCTTTAAATTAGTTTTCTGAGCCCTGTTTAAAAATAGTAAATATGTTTAACTTACTGATGTGAGAGGAGGATGCATCTCACATTGTAGGATATGGCTACATATATGTGTGTGTATATATGTATAAAGATGTTTGCTGCACACTTTAATAAGCAATTATACTGTATGGGATGATTTTCTCATGGTTGTAAGTTAATAGAAATTGCACTGGAAATGCCAAAAGCAATTATTTCAGTAATTAAGATTTAATAATATTAAAAATTACTTTCTAGTATTGGAAAAGATTTATGAGCTCTTGGGAGTTTTGGGAGAAGTCCAGCCTAGTGACATGATTAACAACTCTGAAAAACTATTCCGAGCTTATTTGAGAGAGCTTAGAACACAGGTATGATTGGAATTTCTTTTCATTCTTTGTTTTTTTTTTGCTTTGGTTTTCTTTTTGCCTTGCTTTGTTTTTGGGGCTTTTTTTTTGTCCTTTGAAATGTATAGCACTGGCTGTTGGAATACTACTGTAGCTAGTACAATTTGTAGGGATCTAGCTGAACAATCATAAATTCTTATTGAAAGACTGTTTAAGTTGTGTTCTCTGGCTCTGAAAAGCTTTCCAAGTGAAAATTCACCAAATGAACCAATTCACTGTGTGCAAAAATGGCTTGTGATGATCATTCCCCAAGAAATGTTACCATGTCATGCACTGGTAGTTTCTGATTTGTTCTGTACTGGCTGCAAAGTTCTTGCACATGAGATGAACATCATATTTCTGCTGAACTTTCATATTTCTGAATTCTTAACATTTCGAAACATTACTGTATTTTATCTAAATTTTGGTATTGTTGGTCTTGGTGGAACATTTCCATATTTTTCAAATGATCTCCCACGCTTCCCTCCAAATGATGTGACACTTAGGAGTAAAGATGTTTCTGTGGAGTTGTTTCATAGAGTTGGGTGCTGATGTAACTGTTAAGTTGAAATAAGTTATTTACCTACACTTCTAGGAACTGGAAAGCCTTGGTGTAAATTCATCTTAGCTTGAGGGTATTTTATTCTTTGCAGATGACATCTGCTACAAGGGCACCCAAGCTCCCTCTTGTAGCAGGATGTCTGAGGGGACTGGTTGCACTCATGTACAACTTCACCAAGTCTGTGGATGAAGGTATGTTCTTTTCCTATGAGAAGGGCAGTGACACATTTTAGTACAGTTTTACAGACAGTTGTACATTTAATTATTACACAGCCTAAAAGTAGCACCATTTCTGTGTGTAAACTCAGAATTAAAATTTCCCTGTTAGTAGATGGTTTATGCAAAATACACACTCATGCAGTCCTTGTAATCTGTCTTTGTGTGAAGTGGCTTCATCAGCGTTTTTCTATATGTAAATCTTTGAAGTGCTATTTTCCGACCGCATGTTGGGCAGCTGTGAGAGTCACATTGAAGCTGGAATGCAGGTTGTATGGAGATGTGTTTCTCTTAATAGTCTACTTAAACACGGATATTCAGAAAAAGCAACTAATAAAGATGTACAATTTTTTTTTCATATTTAAGAGTATATAAGGAAAAAAATGTCTCTGTCTCTTAAAATGAGGTTTCCACTATCACTGCTTCATACCAAGCATTGATAAAAATATCTTAGTCTTCACTCTGCCTAGTGTACATCAGTAGTGAAATACTCACTGTTGGATTGTTTCACAGATCCTCAGACTGCCAAGGAGATTTTTGATTTTGCAATGAAGGCAATCAACCCACAGGTAAGTCTGCTATGTATTAACTGTTCTGCATAAACAAATTAGCCCTGATGAAGAGTAAATCACAGTGACAAACCTTTTCTGGTATTACAGGTTGATCAGAGGAGATATGCAGTACCTCTAGGTGAGATGTAAACTATTTCCATTCATGCTGAGGTGGATGCTGTCTTTTGTCTGGAATTGTTTATTCTTTACTGGATGTGTTCAGATGTCTCTAGTCTTCAATCTTCTAAGCTGGCTGGGGGGAAGCTGCTGTACTTCAAATTGGAATATAGAGTTTAACGTTTATTTGGTTAAACTAGTCAAGGTCTAATCAGCTTATGAATAGCAGCATTATACTTGATGTCATTTGCCCCTCTGAAGTTGTACAAAACTGTGATGTGAGAAAGAAATGGTAGAAATAAGAGGAGTGTAGCTAATTAGGAGAAAAGAGGTGTGACAGTGGATTGAGTTAAAAAAGATAAGGAGAGAAATTTCACTGGAAGAAGGAGAAAAAGAATGGGGGGAAAATTGGAAGCTTAGAAATTGGCCTGTGAAATGTGAGTGGCTTATGCAGAAATTGCAGAAATGCAAGGTTTGAGTATTAGGCCCATGGTAACTGTGAGGTGTAAAACCCTCTTTAAAGGTAGTCTGTCCTCTCCCCAGTTAATTCATTAAGGATCTTGAAATTTCATTTATGTGTATATTTGGAATAGTGAAATTACCTATAATGTGAATTCTTTATTTGTCTGCATCGCAGTTTGACAGAATAGGGGACTTGTACATGTGTCCTGACAATAGAAACCAGATCCTTCTGAATTGTGCAATCAAGTATTTTTATGTATAACCACTGAAGTCCCTTTCTTTTGCAATAGTAGAGTAAATTACATCAGAACTCAGCTGTGTGTTCTGTGATGGTGTACATTTAAAAAGAGGATTTTGGAAGGTTGTTTTTATGCTTAAGTCCTTAATGTTTGGGTACTGATACTGTAGAGTATCAGTAGAGACTAGAGGAATACATTTTATATCCTCTGGTCACGGTAGGTCTGCCTACCTAAAGTCCTAAGGTGGACTTTCACAGTCTGAGCTGGTTATGTGAAATGTACTGTAAGTCTGGTTTTTAATGAGAATTGTTTCTAAATTGCAGCTGGGTTACAGTTGTTCAGCTGGCACTCTGCTCAGTTTGGAGCCTTGCTCCTGGACAACTATATGTCCCTCTATGAAGTGATGTGCAAATGGTGTGGCCACACGCATCCGGAGCTGAAGAAAGCCAGTTATTCTGCACTGGATTCATTCCTTAAGCAGGTGTGGTACTTCACTGGGATCTCCAAGTCTAAAGCAAAATTAAATTTCTTGAAATAGTGGGAATATTTGGTGCTTGGAAGTTCAATGAATCTATTTAATTTAGTCTATTATTTAGTGCTTTGTATTGCAAGCTAGGGATCTTCTAAGACTTAATGTAATTTTTTTGTGAAATGCTAGAATGTTTATATCTATTTTACAGATTTCTTTAATGGTGGCTAAGGATGCAGAGCTACACAAGAGCAAGTTGCAGTTCTTCATGGAGCAGTTCTATGGAACCATCAGGAGAATGGATTCGAGCAGCAAGGAGCTGTCCATCGCCATTCGCGGATATGGGCTTTTCGCATCAGTATGTGCAGAGGAGTTATTCTGGTGAAGGAGCTTACTGAAAGCTTGTAAAGCTAGGGTTCATAAGCCCTGCATTTTACAATTTTACACAGCTCTTTTAATAGGGAATGCTCCTGTTTCTGGATTAAGTGTTGGACTTAATTACTTACACTGCAAAATACCTTTTGGATGAAAATTTTCAAATGTATACTGAATCTAGTGGGAGCTCTTGCATCATTGAGTTGTAGTTGTAGCTAGTTCCTGTGTACAGGTTCTGAAATGGAAAACAGGAGCTTCATATACAGCTGTCACTTTAAGGATGTGCTTAATTGCCCAGGTACATGGAATACCTTGTTATCTCTCTCTGCATTTAAATGGTAGAATCCAGGCTTCACTCTGAAAGTAGTTCAGAGATTCTTACAGAGCTCACTCAAACAGCTAAAAGGCACTGCTGACTGCAGGACAGTAGGAGGTGATTTGTGAAACAAACACAAAGTAAAGTACAAAAAGAAACAACAAACAAAACCATGCTTACATACCAGTGTGAATGGCAGGTACGTTTGTCAGGAATCACCATTAGGAGCAACTTCCACTTTCTGTCAGCAGTCAATTAAAATGGGAATGTAACAATCAAGTTCTATAAAGAAAGTGTGGTATTTATGTATTTGCAGCCTCTGTGCTTGATGGTGGTACCACAACTTTTATAT
The DNA here is from genome assembly GCF_017590135.1 of Pyrgilauda ruficollis. Lineage (NCBI taxonomy): Eukaryota > Metazoa > Chordata > Aves > Passeriformes > Passeridae > Pyrgilauda > Pyrgilauda ruficollis. The sequence continues at coordinate 7,435,289 of NW_024524378.1, forward strand.
AATAAAATTCTAGACTGTTTTTTTTTGTCTCTCAAAGCAAAATTTAGGTTAAATGATCTCAAACTTTATTTAGAGAAGTTTAGGAATTGCAGTAGAATAGCTGGTTATTAGCTGAATCCTCTTTTTGCTACCTTTTGAGTAGAGTGCATTTGTTTGTAGAATTTTCCATGTGCTTTGTTCAAACCTAGTCTTCTTCTGTGATATGATGTAGAAAGGAATTGAGTTCAAGGTATTTGTTCCCAAAAAAATTAAGTATTTTAAGTTAGGGAGTTGAAAGAACCGTCTTAAAAACATCTATTATGGAATACAATAACTTAAAACTATATCACGTAAATATAGAGATAGGATAATACTGCAAATTTTAACAAATTTGATGCTCCAGTACCTATAAATATCTAATATGTTAAGACATATTAATAGTTGTTACTGTGTTTTAGTTAAATCTTGGCCAAGCATCGGATACTGGGTTATGAGGAAGGAGAGTCTTGGTGCTTCTGCAAGTTGTGACTGTAGCACTGAACTTGAGTTCATGCTTGGTTCAGTTTTAAGGCAGAATATTTCTTTAATTGCTGAAATAATTTTAAAATATTACTTGAAGTTCTGCAAGTGATAACTGGATAGTCTTAATTTTGTCAACATGTTTTTAGACAGACTTCAGGCTGTCTTTAGACTTTAGACTTTACACTTTTAGGCCAGCAGCCATATTTCGCTGTTACATAAATCAGTCCATTCTTTGCCATGGTCAGTTCCCTACCACAGTTCTTGCCTTTGACCTGGTTCCTGTCCACAAGGACTTGTTTCTGACCTAGTTCGTGCTGTGATTTACAAATCATTCTATAGAAATTTTTAATTTTTAATCATTCTATAGAAATTTGTTGCAAACTCTCTGTTACTCTTTGGGATACTTTCCACTTGTTTGTTAGTTTAGGAATAGTCTTTATAGGTTCTGTTTTTACAGGACCTATAACAATAAAAGTTCAGAATTTGGGCTGCTCAGTTAAGTATTGACTAGTAGTAACCTGTCAGTGATAATTAGTTAAGCTACATTAAGGTAAGCCACTTACTACTTTAATGCAGCTAATTCAAAATAAAAGTGAATCTAAGCATCCATAATGCAATATTTAAGATATTTACAGCCAAACTCCCATGTTTTTCAGTCTGAATATAAATTCATGTCACTGAAAGTTCAAGTACTTTTACAGTAAGTTACACTGTGTTAGTGAACTATTATTATACTCCATGTCAGGTACTGTGTTTCTCATACATGTAGCAAGTACTTGAAGTTAGTTTTTTCAGATGAATTGAGTTTCTGGAAAAAATTTATTCCTGTTATGGTTCAGTGAAGATGTGGCTGGTTTTAGTGCTACAGCATGCATTTATTTGCTCAGCTCAACAAAATTGCCAAACCAGGTTTTTATTTTCTCTCTGTAAGCCCTGTAAAGCTATACATCCTGAGAATGTGGACAACATGTATGTGGAGCTCCTTCAGCGTTGTAAGCAAATGTTCCTCACAGAAGCAGAAACAATAGATGACCATCTGTATCAGCTACCAAGCTTCCTCCAGTCCATTGCCAGTGTGATATTCCATATAGATACAGTAAGTGGAGTATGTAAAGTACCACCCAATTCTTTTATGCAGTTGCAGGTGTGTGAGGAGGTAATAGCTGTGAACCTACCTATGGTAAAAGGTGTTTATTTAACTGAAATGTAATGACATCTGGCCCCTAGGGGATGGGAAGAGTATCAGAAGAATGCTGTAATGGATTTTATTTGAATAAAGAAAATGCACTGAATATGCTAAATAAAAGGCTTCAGTGCATTGAAATGAAAATCATGATAGGCAAATATGAATATATTTTATTTATTTTATGTTCTTTATTTGGACATAGCCATAACCTTTTTGTGTTTATACCACTCTGCTGCTGCTTTGCCTTTTGGTACTGATACTTAGCATGTTTTCTGAGACTGGTACTTTGATTCTGCTATGATGTTATGCTGTCTGTTTAAATGAGGGCTTTCTGGATCTTGCCTGGAGCTGTGAAGTAAGATTGGGGCATACATTTTTCATTCAGGTGGTTATGGATAAACAGATTATAATGCTGTTACTGTTGTTTATTTAAATTGGTACTTTTCTGGTAAGCTTAAAACTAGATTCACTGAAGCACTAATCTGTTTCCATAATGTCGTCCAGGAAGCTTTCTTACTCTGATTGTTTAGTTTTATTTGGGGAGGATTTTGTTGTTGTTGTTGTTGCTTTTTGTTTGTTTCTTTGTTTGGGGTTTTTGTGTGTCTAAGATGAACTCACTTGCTAACTCTCTTGTTCTCAGAGCAGATCATGATGCAAGCTCTTGTAACAAAGTAACATGTTGAAATAATTTCACATAATATGCCTAATGGATGTTTTGTTTTCCTTTATTCTAGGTTCCTGAGGTATACACTCCAGTTCTTGAACATCTAGTTGTGCTGCAGATCAACAACTTTCCACAGTACAGTGAAAAAATGCAGCTGGTCTGTTGCAAATCTATAATAAAGGTGTTTCTGTCTCTCTCAGGAAAAGGTCCAGTTCTCTGGAGCTTTATTAGCACTGTGGGTGAGTCTGTGCTACTAACTTCGTTGGAGTTTTTTGGGATCATGGGGTTTTTTCCTTTGATTGTTTTTTTTCCCCCTAAATGGCATAACTTATTCTAGGAGAGAAACGTGGAATAGCCATTCAGGATCAAAAATGAAGAGAACCTCCTGTTCTCTAATAATGGAGGTTGAGTGTTTTCATGGTGATATTTTTCAATATCCACTGTTAAATAACTTCAAGAATGCATTTAATAATCATATTGGATAACAAAGTGGGTATGATTTAGGGCAGGAGAATACATGTTTATGATAAAACTTGCATTCCTGCTCTGAAGAATTATGAGAAGAAAGGGATTTCATAGGAAATCATAGGACATCTGTTCAGTGTCCTTTCAGTTACACCTAAAAATAGCACAGAAAATAGGGTGAGTGTTATCTCTATTAGAAATGCAAATTTTTTATCTTCTGGAAGTTTTAAGTAGTAAAATTCCAAATATGAAGTTAGATATAGTTCTGTGAATGTAATACTGAATGTGTCAGTATTGGTAACTGACAGTTCTAATAGTCTCAAGCTAACACTCCTTTTCAATGATTTTCAGAAATTATTTATTTCTTTCAACTATTTATCCTGGCTTTTCTCTATTGCTGGGGCATTTTCATTGTTCCCATGTGCTTGAGTTAGGAAGTGGTACACCCAAGTACTATGTTGATCTTAAGTCCATTAACATAATTGGAGGTTGTTGCCTTTTCAATAAGGGCATTATGGGTGATGCCTTGGTTGTCAGTCATAATCAGGAAAAAGTCAAAGCAGTATTGAGAAAAAGTAGTAAGAAGCAAGTTCAGGATTGGTTGCCTGTGGAACATCCTAGAGTCAAGGCTCTGATATGAGCTATTTCGTCCTTAAAGGAAAAAATCTGTGTTCTTTTGTTCTCCCTTACCATGACAGAATACAGAAAACTGATTTGTTTCATTGTTAATATGATGAGTGATATGAATACCATACTTTTTAAATCTATTCAGGCAATTTTGTTTTTTGTTTGTTTCAGTGCATCAGGGATTAATCAGAATTTTCTCAAAGCCAATCACATTTTCAAAGGTAAAATGACTGTTTAAACATATTTATTTCATTTAGATTCCTAGGGCATACATTCCATTCCAGTTCTTGACAACCTAACCCAGTAAACAAGGGAATGCCCAAAGAAGCAAAGACAGTACTATCCATTTTGTTATTAGTCCCTTAGTGTTAGTAGTTATTGGCTTATTTGTTGTTAAGACTCTCATCACCACCTCTGCTCAGCACAGTGTAGATGTGCCTCTTGTGCTGGATAAAGAAAATTACAGGAAATAGACTTCTGTTTGGTCAGGTTGTCTGTAATAAAGTAGGTTGTAATTAAAGTCATCCAGCTTTCTTCCAGGTTAAATTTTGGCCATTTTAAATGTTACTGAATGCTTGTGTTAAGCAAGGATATTAAAGCTTTTTAATCTTGTGCAGCTGAGTAACTATAGAATTTCTCAAATAACTGAGCACTAGGAGAACAACCTTAGAGTTTTTTAGGGGTATTTTTGGAACGAGGTGGTAGTTTTCAGATTGATGGAGAACACTAAACATTCCATGTTTCTACCTGCAGCAGTAATATTACATTATGTTGCATGGGTCAGGTAGTTCCATTGGTAGTTGTACTGGGATTTGACTGAGATGGAGTTAATTTTTTCCATAGCAGCCCTCATGGAGCTGTGCTTGTTTTTGTAACTGGAAATGTGTTCATAACACCACTAGTATTTTGGCTACTGCTGAGCAGCACTGGCACAGCATCAAGGTGGCTCTCCAGCATTTTCCCCTCACCAAAAGACTGGGGGGACAAGGTCTTGGGAGGGGACAGAGCCAGGACAGCTGACCCAAACTGACCAGAGGGATGTTCCATGCCATATAGTGTCTGGTCAGCAAGAAAAGCTGGCAGAAAGGAGAAGGTGGTAGGCCCTGTTTAGGGTGTTTGTCTTCTGGAGCTTCTGCTCCATGTACCAAAGTCCTGCTTCCAAGGAGGTGGCTGGACATTGCCTCCTGATGGGAAGTAGAGAATAAATCTTTTGTCATCCTTTGCTACTAAACTACTTTTGTCTTGACCCATGAGTTTTTTCCATCTTATTTTCCCCTTCCCAATCCTGGTGAGGAGGAGAGTGGTAGAATGCCCTGGTGGGTGGTATGTACCCAGGGTCAAACCACCAGAGCAGTGTGTCTGACAAATATTGTGTCCCTTCAGGATTTTTCTGTAAAAGAAACTTCTGGATCAGAAGAAGCCTTTGAAGCTGGAGAAGTTGGGACACAAAGATCAAAAGTACCAACTTATAAGGACTATCTGTACCTCTTTAGAAGTCTACTGAGCTGTGACACAATGAAGGTAAAGCATGGTTAACATGGAAATACAAAATGAAACGGAAAATAAAACGCTATCCTGAATCTTGTCTTATAGCTGCTTTTCTAACTTCAGACTTTTTCCAAATGTCATGCTGTAGAAGGATTGTTTTCTGGTCTTAGTTGAATTTTATGGCTGATAAATTAATTAAACAGGGATTAATTTATGCTTCTATAGCTGAGAAACATCTAAAACTGGATTCTCTGGATCATTTAAATGTTAGTTTGTAAGTTAAAGAAATAATTTTCATTTGTGTTTTGAAATATGAACATTTTTGTCCTACAAAGGAATGTGTTTTTGAAGATGCAAACTTCCTTACTGAAAATGCACAACTGCAATCCCTAAGTCGTGTCCTGTATGATGAATTTATAAAATCTGTTTTGAAGATTATTGAGAAATTGGACCTGACTGTTCAGAAGCTGGATATTAGTGAACAGGTGAGACCTGAGGACCTATCCATTAACTCCTGCTGTTGTAAGGAAACCAAAATCATAGCCCTTGCTTTGTTTTCATTATGATTAGATAGCACCCTTTAGTGTCTTGAAGTAACATTTATTCTAGGTAAAATGTTTTTCTTAATATCTCTGATATCACTGCATTGCAGTGTTAGGAGATGGAAACATCAGAATAAATAGAAGTTCACAGAATCTGTTACTTTAGACTTTCTACTCTGGAATCTGCTGTTTTTAATTTTTTGACCGGCTTTCTACTTAGAAGTAGGCATCTCTTATTTTTCCTTTCAATTACTGATGTGTTAACTGTTAGTCCTTCATCTCACAGAGTACCTAATAACAGCTAGAAAAAGACAGACTGTTAATGTGGAAAAAAAAAATGCGTAAAGGCTTTCTGTGCTGTCACAGATCCAGTGTTCTTTCTTCAACATTTATTTTCAGGATGGAAATGCAGGTGACAGTGCTTTGGTTGGGCCCTCTTCTGACCCTGCTTCAAACCTTCAGCCAACGAAGCCAATAGATTTTATTGCCTTTATAAATCTAGTGGAGTTCTGCAGGTATTTATATGTTTTTATGTAATTTGAAAGTTACAAAGTGGTTGGAAGAAGTTTGAGGTGAAATGTGTTTAAGATGCTTGTTTCTGAATTCTGCAGGTATTTCTAGGTTTTTATGTAATTTGAAAGTTAAAAGTGGTTGGAAGAAGTTTGAGGTGAAATGTGTTTAAGATGCTTGTTTCTGAGTCAGTTTGATAGGTCATATTTCAAAATGCACAAGAGGATTAGGAGGGAGACAGGAAGGGTATTTCAGACACCTGGGCCATGAGTAAACTCATCAGCTCATCAGCTCAGGTTTTTTAAAAGAATACAAGAGACATTCATTAGCATTCACTTTCATTATTTGGATGTAGTTGTCATTCATTATGTGTTATAACTTCTAGTATTATCCTGACCATGTATCCTAAATACTTCAGAGACCAGAGATACAGTCTTCGTAGACCATTAAGGGGCATTAAGTGAAAGGTACAGCATTAGTTGCCTGTGGATGTCCAGTAATGGAATGTGATATACGAGGATGTGTGTTTGTATAAATTCAATAATGAGATATAATAAATGGCTTTGCCCTCTAAAACAAAATTAAAATCTTCCTGTGCTTGGCTCAGAACGCAGCATACATTTATTCTCTGTCTGTCTGCTGCTCTGTTACAGCAATATTTCTTTCTTGTACTGAGATGAAAGTTTTTTAAAAATAAAGTTTTGCATTTGATTACTTTTTTTCTTCTTTTTCCTTCTCTGTTTTCTTTGAATTGGTTTTAGAGAGATACTTCCGGAGAAACATGTGGAATACTTTCACCCTTGGGTATATTCCTTTGGTTACGAGCTTATTGTACATTCAACAAGACTACCTCTTATTAGTGGATTCTACAAGCTGCTCTCAGTTACAATGAAAATTGCCAAGAGGATAAAATACTTTGAGGTGAGATCTTTCACTCAGTGGAGGAGTAACATGTTGTATTAATGACTGTGCCATTCTTTATGTATAGTATTTTATTCCCTATGGAAATAGTTCATTGAAACTGTTACTGGGTTGTTTCAAATGTTTATAGCTTCCTGTGCCTCCATAATTTGAAGGACATTAATAGTCAAAATTTAGACTAGAAGCCCAGTTTCTGAAGAGACACCATCCCTGTGTAATCACAGAATCTGAATTGTTAGGGTTGGAAGGGATCTCTGGAATTAATGCAGTCCAACCCCTCCACCAAGGCAGTGTCACCTAGAGCAGGTGACACAGCAGCTCATCAAGGTGTGTTTGGAATGTTTTCAGAGAGGGAGAGTCCGTGACCTCCCTGAGCAGCCTGTCCCAGGACTCTTTCCAAAATCCTGAGCTGGGTGAGCAGAGAGATGGGAGGTACCTTTGCAGTGCAGGTGGTATAAAAGATATTTTGGATAGAAACAATAATCAGAACAGCAGAGTCATGTATGGGTTAATGGCTCAACTTCTGGAATGTATTCCTGCTCCATTCACTGATTTCCACAGGGAATATGATGCCCCAGTGGTAGAACACTAGCTGTGGTTTGAAAGCTATTGGACTAAAACATGTGGGTGTGTATCCCAACACAGAGCCCAGAGTTGTCCCTGCCACTGCTGCTGATGGCACCAAGTGAAGCACATTTGGAAACTCTTTGGTGTAGATGCTTATACTGTGGACACTGTTGTAAATTGTTTTCTTGTTAAACCATCATTCTTGCCACCTGGACACCACTGTTAGGGAAGTTTGGGTTTTTATGATTTGTTGCATGAGCAGAGAAAATTAAACCATTGAAAAGCTGCTTTGCAGACATATATCTCTTGTTTATTTGCTTAATATTTAATATATTCCAAAAAGTTGACCCTCAGTGAACTATATTAATGTTAATTTCCAACCTCTGAAAGATCAAAGATACATTTCAAGTTTTCACTGACACCGGTTTTGTATTGGACAGTGTGATGTATGTATTCTGAGTTGTAGTTCATATATGTATTATGTGCTTTTTTATAGTATTAACTTGTGGTTTCTGTTTGGTAGGATGTCAGCCCCAGGAGCCTCAGAAGGTGTCCTGAAGACCCAGAAAAGAGCTCTTGCTTTGCACTGTTTGTAAAGTTTGGAAAAGAGGTAAGGAATGTTGCTCCCTAACTTTCTTAGGCTGAGTAAAAACATGTGTGATTCAATCAAAATTTAATCTTCTGAGAAATCTTACATACACAGTAGACATATTCTTGCTTTTTGAGCTATGCAAGGTAGTGAGGTTTTAAGATCTTTTTTGGTCAGTTTTTTCAATGTCAGAAGAAGTGTATTGGTCACCAGTTCTCACAATTGAGAAATAACAGTATAAATACTTCTGGTAATTGTCTGCAGGTGAATGAGATTCCAGTATTAGTTTGGGCTTGTTTATTTTACATGGGTATTGATACAATTAAGTCAAGATTTCAAAATGTTTATGTTTGTTCTTGATCTATTTATCTCCATTTTTAGGTTGCAGCAAAAATGAAGCAGTATAAAGATGAATTGTTGGCATCTTGTCTGATTTTTTTGCTCTCTTTACCACATGACATCATCATGCTTGATATCAAAGCATATATTCCTGCACTGCAGGTGAGTCAAAGTGATGTACAACTAACACTTTTTTTCCCTAAGATATGTACAAACATTCTGTAGCAAAGTCAGTATTAAGGTAACTATTAAGCTCTCTACAATCTTCAGTAAGATAGAATACAAATTACTTGATTATTTGAATAAAAAGTAAATTGTTGGAATTTTCTTTTGCACTAAGCAGACTTTCTTATTGCTTGTGTTGCAATATAAACATATCTCCTGTGCTGATCTTGGGTGAGATGCTAAACAGAGAAAAGTTACTGCAAAGGGAGATGGACACTAAATGCTTTTAAATTTGTCTCTCTTACCATTAAGTAGCACAAGTGAATAAATGTGAAAGGCTGATAGTTTTGTATTTGACATTTAGAATGCATTTAAGCTGGGCCTTAGCTGTACCCCAATGGCTGATCTGGGCCTGGATGCTTTGGAAGACTGGTCAGCTCGCATCCCCAGACATATGATGCAACCCCATTACAAGGATGTCCTGCCTCTTCTTGATGGTTATTTGAAAAGCTCTACATCTACAGGTACATACATGCAAAAAATTGCTGGTCTTAAGGAAGAGGAAAATAGTTTTTTTAATAAAGATGTGAAAATGCCGTACCTTTTATTTATATTGTGCACTTTCTGTGTTTGGAACAACATAACTTCCCTTACACCCCAAAATGCACTTTTTTCTTAAACTGGGATTTACTTGCTTCTGCTGAACCATCAGTAATCATTGCCATTTTATTTGTTATTTCTGTGTGATATGTCCTTTTTTGCTTGAATTAGCTTAGTTTTGCTAAGAGACTTATTTTCCTTAATAAAGATTTTAAGTGAAAAAATAATTGTCACGTTTAAAAAATAAAAATATGCAAAACAAGAGTTTTTGTTTTTTTTTTTTTAAACGAAACTATGAGTAGGTGCATCAGGTGCTGTTACAATAAACTGGTGTTGATATGCTGGTTTTTTTTTTCATCAGTTGAATCCCAGAATAACTGGGAAGTAAGGAAACTTTCTCAAGCAGCCCAGAAAGGACGTAAAAAAGTTGTGATACAGCGTATAAGAAAAGCAAAGACATTTTCAGTGGTAAGAACCCTCTTTATTTTAAGAGTTAAATGTTAATCCTTTCATCCCACTACTTCTTTTCCTTTCTTGCATGCATACTTTTTTTTTTTTTTTTTTTTTAATGAGGGCTAGTTCTACCTTAGGTGAGTTTAATGAATTCCATTCTGCAGTGTGGCTCAACAAGCTGTTACATCAGCACAGCTGGAAAGATGTCATATTCTATTGAGGGTGGGAATTAAGCAGGGAAGGGGGACAGAAGAAATCCTGTAAGTCAGTATCATTGCTAGACTGATACATTATGGCAACAAAAATTTGACTCCCAACACGCAAAATCAGGTCCCAGCTTGGCAGCTTTGCAGTAGGCAATACAGTTTTGTAAATGTTTAAGCGTTTGGGGGATTTTTAATTGTCTTGTGGATTGGCTTACAGTCTTTAGAGGCCAGCATATGTATTACTTTGTCCAGTGGCCTCTCAAATGTAAATGTAGTTTTATTTGTATATTCCACTACACAAGCTGACTTGGAATAAACCTGTTTTTAGATGTGACATTACTCCTATATACAGAACTCTTTCCAGCCTGGTTGTCTTTAAACATGATACTCCTGGAGTGAGTCCAGTAGAGAGCTACAAAGATGATTAGAGGACTGAGGCATCTCTTATGAGGAAAGGCTAAGGGATCACAGCCTATTTAACCTGGAGAAGTGAAGACTGACAGGACCTCATCAATATCTACCAGTATCTGAAGGCAGGGTATCAGGAGGATGGAGCCAGGCTCTTCTCAGTGCCGAGCAGTAAGACAAGAGGCAATGGGCAGAAACTGATGCGCAGGAAGTTCCATCTAATATGAGGAAGAACTTCTTTACTGTGCACTGACCGAGCACTAAGACAGATTTCTCAGAGACTTCATGGAGTCTGCCTCACTGGAGTTATTCCAGAACTGTCTGGATGCAATCCTGTGCCTGTGCTCTAGGATGACCCTGCTTGAGAAGGGAGTTTAGACCAGAGGAGCCGCAGCAGCCCCTTCCAGCCTTGGTCATTCTGTGATTCTGTGAAACAAAATTAGTTAATTTTGTATCCTGTACAGGTTGCTTCTGAAATTCAGTTGCCTGATGAGTCTGGGGAAAGGAGGCTCAGGGGAGACCCTTATGCTCTTTACAATTATCTGAAAGGAGCTTGCAGTCAGGTGGGGGTTGGTCTCCCAGGTAACAAGTGACAGGACAAGAACAAGTGGCCTCTGGATGTGCCACAGGAGGTTTAGAGGTTTACATTAGATATTTGGAGAAGTATATTCATGAAACATATTCATTCACTGGAACAAGCTTTCCAGGTAAGTGGTACAATCACCATCCCAGAAGTGTTCAAAAGCATATGGATGTGGCACTTGAGGACTTGGTTTCGTGATGAGTATGGCAGTGCTGTGTTAATGGTTGGACTTGATGACTTCAGAGGTCTTTCCTAATCTAAATGATCCTGTGATTCTATATAGATACAGGATCTAAACTTTTAAGTTCTGGAATTAAAGCAAATGAAAAGAGCAATTTTTACTTCAGATTTGTTTCTGCACTGTTATGTCGTTCTGTAGGTATGTGTTATCTGTGGTAATAAAATTTTACTTGAGAAATGGTAATTGAAAGCTCACAAAATGCAATGAAAATGCTTTCTAGTCTTGCCCTATTTTGTTTACTAAACCAAAGTTCATCTCTTGGTTGATGCAATTCTTCTCATGGTTTCGTTTTACCTTCTTTGTCTGTGTTTAATAAGGGCCATAAAACCTTCATTTACTCTGTAAACCAAATTGTTTCTATATAGAGGTAACTGCTCTTTCACTAATATTAATCTGTTGAATTATTTAGGATAATAGTCCCTCCTTGGAAGCAGTAAGGACTAGGGTAGCACGCCTTCTTGGATCTTTGGGAGGGCAGATTAACCACAACTTAATTACAGGTGAGTATCCTGTCAAAAATATTTATATGCCTCTTCTGTCTCTCTTGAAAGTAGATTTCATTAAGGCCTCAACATCACTTTCATATACCTGGTTTTGGTTGCTTCATTTAAACAAAATTACTTCTATTCACTTCTGGAGTTTAGTAGAGCAGAAGTATTCACCAACTTAATATGGAGTAGGGAATGTGTTTAGGAAAAAACAGTTGAAAGCAAAAAACTATGCATCTGAGTATATGGTTTTATTTATTCCACCCTTCACCCTCTGGCTGCAAAGCCATTTTAAAACTTTGCCCCAGTTTGTAGCCCCTCTGTACTTATTTCTACCTCTACTACAGCTCCCAGTATTTAAGAACTGCAGTCATGAATTGTGTAAATCTTAGCAAGCTTACTTTTTCACTTGTGAGTTTAAGGTACATCATGCTACATCATTAGTATGTGCGGGTACTAGAGTTCCATTTGGGTGCTCCTCAAAAAAAAAGACAACATTTTCTCCCTTTCTCTGTCCAGGCCATGAACAAGCTTTATAAGTTAAATATTAAATACCATACAGTCTAATAAAAATGGAAAACAGTAGTGTAAGTACCTGACCATGAGATTCAATGGATGAATTCAGCACAAAATTTAGTTAATTTAAAAATTAATTTAATAGTATGAATTTTTTTCCTTTCTTTACATGCTTATGTTTGTTTTTATGCCTTTGCAATCAGTTTTCTTTCTGCCAAGTACTTCTCTGTTACTTCTCAAAAATACTGGGGAAAAGTAGGCTTATTCTCTGGAAATTAAATACAAAGTGTGGTCAGATTTTGTTAGCCAGATTTTCAAATATAGGAATATAGGGAGAGAAGGGAGTAAGTATGCCAGTTTTTCTTGGAGGAGATAGCTATAAATGGCTGTAAATGTCTTCATTTTCTGTGCAATTGCAGGAGTCAGTGTGTTGGATCTTCTTGTCTGACTGACCTTCAAGAATTTTCTGTAACATTAGAAGACAAATGCATTATATTGGATGTCTTACAGAAGTATTTTAAATCAAGTGTGACTCAATGCCTTCTGGATTTATTTGTCTCCAAACTTAACCTGTATTTAAACTGGAGACTGTTGTAACTATCACCTGAAATGTTGGCTACGTTTTTTTCAGGAATTTATAAAGCATTAACATTGCTTGGCAATCTAACTGAACTTGGAAGGTTACAGATTTTTTTGACTGAGCTAAGTAAATACTTGCTTTATGTATGTTGTATTAAGCTTGTTTTCATCTTTCAAATGCATCAGCTACCTCTGCAGAAGAGATGATGAAGAAATGTGTGTCCTGGGACACTGAGAAGCGCCTGAGCTTTGCTGTACCATTTGCAGATATGAAGCCTGTCATCTACTTGGACTTATTTTTGCCTCATGTGACTGAACTGGCTCTTTCTGCAAGTGACAGGCAAACAAAAGTACTGATTTTTTTTCTACATCTTGTTTTATGCTAGCTGATAAAATTGCATCAAATAATGTCTTCCTTGTTACTACAGACCTGTTTTAATTAATTCATACGTAGCAATGTACTTCTTTGGTGCCCTTTCATAATTACACTATTCTAAGTGTTTCAAAGCTAAAGAGCAGAAGTTGTGTAAGCTCTGTCACACAGCATTGTGCTTGATTTAACATAAAAATGAATATTTTAAACTAGTGTTATTTGGCCTCCTTCTCATGCCCAACCTGTGAACTTGTGAGCTCAGTCCAGCAGAACACTTAAGCAAATATTTTGGTGCTGTGCTGGATTGGGATGTTGATACCCAAAGATTCCAGACTGGAAGCATCCTTGAAGACACCAGGGGTGACACTTTTCTGATGAGGAACTTTTTCCAGCTGATATGTTACTGCCCATAAGAGAGCCTAAAACATTAGGAAAAACTCCAGTTAGTGTGTGTGTAAATTGCTTCCATGGTCATGATCCGTTCCTGGAAACAGTGATTTAGCATAGGTGTGATTTCTCAAGTACCCCCTTTCATGTGACTCATTCTCCATAATTTTGTCTTCTCTGTGAAAGTAACGGGTGCATAACCAAAGGGATTTTTACATTTCAGGTTGCAGCATGTGAGCTGCTACATGGCATAGTCACATATATGTTGGGGAAAGCCTCTCAGATGCCAGAAGGACGTCAGGGTCCCCCACCTATGTACCATTTACATAAGCGAGTATTCCCAGTACTGCTTCGTCTTGCTTGTGACATAGACCAGGTAAGCAGATTTATTCATACGAATTTTAGCTTGTTCAAATTCCCACCTTTAAATGTGGCAATTAATTAATACTTTTATTTAGACGTTTCCCTAAAATGTTGGGGGTTTTTTTTCCCCCAAATGAAGAGTATTTTGTAGGGTGAAATTTTATTCTAGGGATGGATTGTCCAGGTTTTGGGAGTGGGGTTGAAACCTTTTCAAACACTCATTTCAAATACTTCTATAATGTAGTGTAATTCAGAGTAGCTCAGAGAAGAGAGATTTAGGTTTCATGGTTCACACAGGGAGTTAGTGGCAGTAACCCTCTTTATCCCCATATTTAATTTCTGTTGTCTTTCAGTAAGAAGTTAACTGGAGGTAAAGCTGATTGTTTTGATATTGAGTGTGTGCAAAGCTACACTCATAGGAAGAACGTTTAGGAGAGAATTTGTAGCTACCTTTTTGATACTTACAGATGATATATTTCATTCAAACATTTGGACTTGATATTTCTCCTCCTTTGCACAAAACCGAACAGACATGTAGGTTCATCTCCACAGAAATTACAGGTTTTTGTGTCTTTTGAGACTGCTGCTTGGACCCTGGCATCTGTATCTACTTTGAGATCAAGGGGATTTTATGTTCTGTTAAAATAGACAGGAAGCTGTGTTATCAGTTTAGGTGAAACCTCTTTTGCTGGCATATGGCTGAACATAAACCATAGGTAAATGATGTCTGTATTGGTCCAAGCCACAGGCACTGCTGATGAAGCATGTGTGTATGCACGAATAAGTGGGTTTAGTGTTTCTTCCCTTCATGCTATAGTATGACAGTAATCAATCAGATTGATTTACAGGTAGAATTGTTGAAATCTGGGAAATTACATTAATGGTAAAAATAGATTTTTAGATCTAAATATGGATTAAGAAAGGAACATCCCCGTTTCCCTGATTGTGTATTGGCACATCAGACTGGCATGCTATGTTCTTTGTCTCAAAGGATATTACTGAAAGTAAGCTTGGAGGTCATGGAGACGAGCTGAATAGAAAGCATCTAACCCATTTTGATTGTCTGGGGTTTTTTGATCCTTGATATGGGAATGTAATGTGAAATTGGGTGTTCATTTTGTAGACCCTTTTTCAAAGTACTGGTTTTTATTCTTACACAGTAATAGCAAAGTAGCATAGATATGTGTTAATCCTAAAAACATAGTTAATGTTTGCTCTTTTCAGGTAGCAAGACAGTTGTATGAGCCTTTAGTCATGCAACTCATTCACTGGTTTACCAACAACAAAAAATTTGAGAGTCAAGATACAGTGGCATTCCTGGAAGCTATCCTGGTAGGTCACAAGTCCTTCCTATCTTTTCTCTGTGCCATATGACTTTATTTTTAACTAGAATGATTTTACTGCTGAAGCAGCCAGGAACACCTGAACAGATAGAATGGCCCCTTAACTATTTGAAAGAAAGAAAATGGTTGGTTTATTTATTTATTTTCTAGTAACCATTTAATATTTCTTAACTGAAATTTGGATAGTGAATTTCTCTTTCTTTGGCATTCTCTAAATGCAGGTATATCATCTTTAGATAAATGCAACACTCTTTATCATCAGTATGAGCTAGGAACAATTGAAGCACATTGACCATTCATCCACCTGAATGGCTTTGTTGTGTGCTTAATTTTTCTCTAAGTATCTTTGCTGTCACCAGGTGCAAGTTTTGCATTTAAAACTAGCTTTTGCCCTGAACAGAAGTGATTGGTGGCAAGGTAGGTCAAGAGGATTGGAGTACTTTTTTTAATAAAAGTCAGTGTTGTTACACCACTTCTTACGTGGAGGAAGCACACCCATCAGAAAATGAAGTTACTTAGACTGATGGCTGAGACAGGAATAGAAATCGAGATCTTTGAGTTGGTAATTCAGCGCTGTGAGGGGTGAAAGTTCTTCCCTTCCCTTTGGACAGTAGCAATTTTGAACTTTGTTAATTTCTGGTAAACTGTGAGTACAGTTTTTTAATTTGCCAATACTGCAATGTAGATAAGCTGCTGTAATACTGCAAAGAGCCAATGGCGGGGGTTTTTCTCATTCTTGAGATGAAATAACCTTGTGTAATTTCAGAGTGGCATAGTGGATCCAGTTGACAGCACTTTGAGAGATTTCTGTGGTCAGTGCATACGAGAATTCTTGAAATGGTCTATCAAGCAGACAACACCGAGACAGCAGGAGGAAAGCCCAGCAAACACCAAGTCTCTCTTTAAGCGGTTGTACAGTCTTGCTCTTCACCCCAGTGCTTTCAAGAGGCTGGGTGCAGCACTTGCTTTTAACAGTATCTACAGAGAATTTAGGTGAGCAAGCAGAGCTTGAAACAGTAACTAACTTGGCCTAAAGGATCAATGAGATAAAAAGAGTTGTAGCTCAAATAGTCATCCACAGACACTCATTCTATTAATGTGTATGATAGCTGTAGCATTCAGTTACTCAGCTTATTTTTAACAGTAATTTTGTTTGGGCTTTCTGTCTGTGTGAAATGTATAAAAATAAACGTTAATCACAAGTTTATAAGAAGTTTTTTATGCCCTTTCAGGATGCTCAGCAAGTTTCACTGCTGTTTTTTAAAATGGTTTAGATTTACTTTTTTGTGCAAACATCTTTTGCAGTCTGTCTCTACAGTATTTAATTGGGTGGTTTTAATAAGGATATTACATTTAGTGCTCCTTCTACTCATGTTTCTCATGAAATTTTTCCTGTTTTTTTAAAGGGAAGAAAATTCTCTGGTGGAGCAGTTCGTATTTGAAGCACTGGTTGTTTTTCTGGAAAGCCTGGCTTTAGCCCATACAGATGAGAAGTCTTTAGGTGAGCTGTAGTTAATTAACTGCGGAATAAAGAAAAAAGTTACCTTGTGGAATCTTGAGTTAACAAAGAAAACTGTAACTGTAAGAAAAGTACATTTGCTTTCTTCTGCAGCAAAGGATGAATTATTTTTCATTATCAGTAGAGAGGTCTTTTGATATCTAGTTAGGACTGTTTGAATCAACTCCTTGCCATGTATAAAGGTGGAATATTTTGAGCCTGGGAGAAAGAACCTTTTCACATTTATGATGATTTACAGTTTTATAAAAACACTAAAATACACTAAAAAAAACTCAGATATGAGTTGTGGTTTTGCAGTTACATGGTGTGAAAAAATGTAGCTTGATGAGAATCAGTCTATTCTCGTATAACAAACAAATGCTCCAGAACTTGTAATTTTGATATATTCTATGGAATATTTCCAATCTTCTGATACCTTTTCCTCATTGTCTTGTCATTCTTTACAACAGTATGTAGTTGTGTGAAGAGCCTGTGACCTCTTTAACAGTACTACTGATTCTTTAGTTAATCTACTTTTCTCTCTCTTTTTTTTTTTCCCCATGTTCTTTCATCAATTAATAGTAATTAGAACATAAAGCTAAAACTTGGTGTAACAAAACTTGATTTCTTTCAGAGGAAGAGTTCAGGATATGGTAGAAGTGTCCCCAGAAGAATTACTCATGGGAAAATTTTACAGTTTCTCTAAGCATGGTCACAGAAAGTAGAATGCACAGTTTTATACCAAAGGCCTCAGGCTTGGCTCAGGCCAAGTTGGCCTGTCTGGTGTTTTGTGATTTTTGTTCTGCATTTTTGATAAATTTACTGTAGAAGCACAGAGTAGTGGAGCTGGTAGACATTATCATCTGTATAAGTCTCTTGCACCATGTCTACAGTGCTATCTCAATTCATTTAACCAAGTTACTGGTGTTGATTTAGAGATGTCAATTCCCTCTCTCCAACAGGTACTGCCCAACAGTGCTGTGATGCTATTAATCACCTAAAGCGCATAATCAAGCATAAAGCACCTTCTCTGAACGAGGAAGGGAAACGGCGGGTACCACGGTCAGCTATTTGCATTTATTTTATCCTGTGACAATTGATGGCACAGACCTCCTGATGTTGTCTATTGAACCACTGGTGGAAAAACACTGGACATAATATGAGAGGAGCATGATTCTTTATTCCAGCATGGTGAACTTGATTTAGTTTAGCAAAAAGAGGCAGAAGAGAAGAGCATGTTTCCCTCACAGCAGTGCAAATAATAACATTAGCACTGGTGCTACAAAGCACTTGGGGGAAACTCCTCCAAAGCCTTTCTTACTGTTGTTCAGTGTCACCAGAAGCAGGACATGCTGCAACAGGATGATCAGCAGTTAAAGAAGGGAAGCAAAAAAGGTAAAAGAATCAAAAATGGATTCAGTATCAGGATGGATGAAGCTCTGAGTCACCTAGCTGACCCTGATTTGATCAGGAGGTTGGACTAGAGACCTCCTTACTTGCTTTTTTACCCAAATTATGTTGTGATTTTCAAGAAACTGGCAAGTGGAGTTCAGATTTGGGTCACTGGTATGGCATTTGATAAGTTATGAGACGAGATGATTATGGGGATGGAGAAAAACTGTGCAGGCTTATTTAAACTTTAATCTCCATTTTTCCTCTTTGAGTTTACAAAGAGAAAGGAGGATACCTGCTTCTGCATTTTTAAATTGTTTTCCACAAGGTCTATGCCAAGTAGAGTGAGGAGAAGGGAAAGCAGTGGTAAGCATGAAGGTGGAAGAACTCTTTCAGGTAGTGCAGATGGGTGGTAGTTTGATAGATAAAAGGGATTCATAGTGCTCGTGGAACATTTTTTTCAATTGAGAGACTGTTGCTTCTTGGTAGATGCCAAGAGGACTGTTAACCCCTAATATTTTTGTGCAGGGGATTCCCAGCTACTAAATCCGTGTGTCTTCAGGACATTGTTATGTGGCTTTTAGTGCAGTGCGGACGACCTCAGACAGAGTGCCGGCATAAAGCCATGGAGCTGTTCTATGAATTTGTTCCTTTGTTACCAGGTATTTTAAGTCACAGTGCACTGTTATCTTTGCTTTCTATATTCTGTGCATGCCTTCCCTCTGTGTTTTCTATGCTAGGTAGTAATTACAAGTATATATCTGTTGCCCCAGTGTTGTTAAATAGAAACAGAGCTTATATTGTTGCTTATATTGCAAATTGGGTACTGTGAGAACCTCAGGGTTTGAGGGATATTTTTGGGCATAGAAGAGGCTTTTATTGCAGACTTACTTCCAGGCCCAAAACTGCAGTTGTGTGTCCAGTAAAAAAAAAGTGAAATTTGTTGATGGGGAACTATGGATGTCTTAAAAATTGACCTCTTCCTTATGGAAGGAAGAGAAATGTGGGAATTTTGGTAATGTGACCAAGGCTAGACCAGAATCAATACCTTCTCTGCTAGAAGACGCAGTTTAAATCACAGAGTTGTTAGTTCATTTGCCTCTAGCTCCTTGCTAGTTTGAAATGTGTTTTTCCTAGAAAATTTATATTTCTGTTTCTATTTCTGTCAGGAAACAAGTCTCCATCTTCTTGGCTGGCTGATACTATAAAAAACAGAAATGTTTCTTTCCTCATTAACCAATTTGAAGGAGGTGGCACCGATGCCAAAAGTCCATCTGGGATCCTTTCTCAGCCAACTCTCCGTGGCATGCAGGAACCCTTCAGTTTACAGGCTGTCATGCAGTGGATGGACATGTTCTTAGCAGCCCTGGATTGCTACAATACGTTCTTTGAGCTGCAGATGATCAAACCTGATGAAGTACTGGGTGAGTGATTAACTGTTGCATTAGGTTCATTCGGGTGTTACACAAAGCCCACCCAAGGTGAGTTCTTAACTTGAAATTTAAGGTCTTTTCTCAAATGTGGAATAGACAGTTTTGCAAACGCTCCCAAAGTTGTCCAATGACAGTTGTAATGGGATGCGGGTTTTTTATGAAGTACTGTGTATCTTAAAATGTTTTCTTTTAGCCCTAGAAATACATGTTTGCATTTCTGAGTCATCCACTTACCAGCAGCTCCTTTTGCTCTACCTCATCTTCAAAAATTATTCTGTACAGCTAATTTCCCACTGCACAGAAAAGCAATAGGTTATTATAATATTTTTCTTGAAGTCCTTCTAAAGCTTTTTACCTGCTGTTTATGCTATCAGAAAACAATGTAAGAAGGAACCTTTTTGCTTCAAGTCCCATACATGTTACCTTTCTTCATTTCCTGATGCATCAGCTACATCAAGTCTAAAAGCTGCATTTGAATTTTGGTCAGGTAAAATAATAATACCTTGTGTAACCACTGGGTCTCCCAAAAGGTTTTTCTTTCAGTCATTCTTGCAAGCTTAAACAAAATGCTTTTGTTCAGCGATAGTACAGATTCATAGTCTTGTACAAGTTTTAGGTGGTCTGTCTGTCAGTGTTAGGTCTGTCTTGATTTAAAACAATATGTTGGAAGCAGCTAGCATAGGGCTAAGTCATTCAAAACTAGGGATTTAAAATTTGTATCCATTTTATTATATAAGCCTAAATCGTCATCATTGTTAATAAGTTCTTGTAGTGGTTAGTTTTTGGAGTGATCACTAGGTACAATGCTGTCCTGCTATTCTATTGCCCAGAATGGTAATACTTAGTACAGGCAGAGAGCTTTCAGAAAACACTGGTGTGAGATGTGCCTCTTTCTGTTTGTCATCTCAGGCTGTTTTCTTCCAAGCATGAAGCAATAAGCATTTCAAATTAGTGTAATTCTTTCTAGGTGTAAATGAAAGTTCCTTGTTCTTGAAGGCTGTGCAGTTCTTCCTGGACACTATTGCTTTGCATGATGTCCATGCAGCAGAGCAGTGCTTTGATAGCAGTTCCAAAGGCAGCATGTTCAGCCCTCAGGAAAGGGACAGGTACAACTACAGCAAGTGCACCATTATAGTCCGGATCTTGGAGTTTGTCACTGTCATCCTGGAAACGTGCCAGCAGGATTTCTGGAAGGTAGGCTCTGAAATATGTAGTAGATAAAAGATGCAAATTTTTATATACTTAAATATACGTGTTCTGTATATGGAGTACTTGCAGTGAATATTTCCTGTATGATTCCTGATGGCATTAAATGTTTGGAGGTGGTAGCTGCTTGAAAGGCAGAAAGAATTGACAATCTGCCTTTCTTGAATCCAGTATAGATATTCAGGTTTCTCTATTGGTCTCTCTATTTGATGCAATATAAGCCTTATTTAACTATATAAAGTATAATACTTATGAGTCTCTTAGGAAATTTACACTCCCAGGTTTAGTTCTGAGACTGTGATTGTCTTGTCAGCAAATCTCTGATAGTGTGTACAGAGATGTACATCTGGATTTACAGCTGTATAGTCAAGACTGAAACAGACCTATGTGGTTTAAAAGATCCAAATTGCAGTTTGGTGGGATAGCATGAATCCTATGTTGATGTTTATAGATACCTAATTTCTATGTATTAGCATAAATGTTTGAAAGTCAGACATTTCAATAGAGAAAATCAGCAAGAATAGGTACTGTTTCATGTTTGGTTTCATTTGAGATAGGATTAATGGTAAGTTATGAAAAATTAAATAGAGAAATCTGAATGAATTTTTAAAGTTTTTGTTTAATTTTTTTTCTTTCTAGCTGCTTGAGAAGGAACTGCTAAATGCAAGCTTTATAGAGCTTGTGGTGATGACAGTGTGTGATCCATCACACATAGGCTTTAACACAGCTGATGTGCAAGTCATGAAAAACCTCCCAGATATCTCAGTAAGACTCATGAAAGCTCTGATGAAATCTCCCTACCAGGAATCTTTGAAATTGTGTATAAAAAAAAGAATCACACCGCAGAGGTAAGTAGGGGCTTTCTGGTAAGCTTGAGTCCAGAACAAACCCTCACCATGGAAAGTAAATAATGTTGTCTGTGGATGCATTAATAAAACATTATTGCTTCTCTTTCCTCTCTAGCCTTGAGGACCTTTGTTCTGTTGATCTGTTTAATTCAGAGGCACGTTTGGATCAAGTTAGGATTGGTGCTGTCCTTTCTGCCTGTAAGCAGCTCCAGAAATCTGGCCTGCTTCATTCTGTTCTTCATGGTCAGGTGATTATTAATACAGAAAATAATAGTAAACATTTGTACATGGTAAAGAGCTTTTCCTGTGTAAAACCAGGATAAAAACAGAGAACAGATCAGATGACTTTGTTTAAAATGAGATCAACAATGAAGAGCTAGTGTTGAATGGGATCAAAAACAAATGTTTTAGGGTTATTCTACAAATCTGAGTAGCACAATACTGAGGCTTGAATAACCTTTATAATTATGTTAGTCTTTCTGTGGTTAGCTCCAGATTCTGAAAATCTCTGAAAATCTGATTCTCTAACTTCCTTTAAGTGAGCTTTGCAAAACTGAAAACTCAAAAAATCAGTATTAACTGTCAAATAAAGGAGGCATTTTTAACAGTTTTTATGCAGAGACCATTCAAAGTGATGAGGGAAATTAGAAAAGGAATATTTCCTGACTGATCAGAATAAATATAGTGGGTCTGAGTTGCAGGAAGACACGATAGAGACCTCTGAAGTGTAAGGATGTAGACTATATTACTCAAATTCCTTCCACTAACTTTCTGATTGTAGTAGATCTCTACTTTGGACAATTGAAGGAACAAGTTGTGAAACAGCCACCAAGACTGAGAATTTGTGAATGAGGCTGTAACAGGGCTGAGAAAAGCTAACAAGTACTTCAAATACTTAATTTCTGTGTTCTGTCCATTCTCTTTATCAACAAAATCTAGACCTGTGGTTGCCATATATTGATAATCAAGGAGCTGCATGGTTTACCATTTGTGTCCCACCCATCCTGACTTAGCTATTCATTTTACTTCTGTAGTCAAGTAAACCTGAAAAGGTGGAGGAGGATCAGAATATCTGGAACATTTGTCAAGTTACTTTCAGTTTGTTCTGAACTTTGTACACGATAGGATTGTCTCATTTAAAATCTCTTCCCTGAGTTAGAAAGGTGTCTTGTCATGGTATATTTACATTGCTTTATAAGGAAATTATCTGGAGTTCAAGTGTTTTAATTAACTGTACAGATGGATTGGAAGCCTTCTTTCAGCTTTTGTTGATTGTCACTTCTTTCTTGGTTTCCATAGGATGAAGGGTCTGATTTCTCAGTTGGCTCCAAGCTTCTTTTAGTTGTTTATAAAGGCATTGCACCTGGGGGTGAAAGAATCTCTCTTCCATGCTTAGACATCAGCAGGAAGCGATTAGCTGACAGTCTTCTGCAGCTGGCCTTTGCTATTGATGAGCAGGTAGGATGTGGTTCTCCAGTTACAATCATTAAAATGAACAAAAGAAAAAAGTTTGGGATGGGAGCTTGAAAAAAAAACCCATGTGCTTTTCTAAATTTCTAAGTGAAATGTGATGTCTTTGGAATAACTCTTGTCTCTATACATTGATTTTCAGTGTGAGGAGCTAGTAAGTCTGCTGTTGAACACAGTAGTGTTGTCTGTGCCACTGTCAGGAGCATCACAGAACCAGCTGATAAATTTCTCTCATGGACAATATTTCTACAGCCTGTTCTCAGAAACTATCAATCAACAGCTACTGAAAAACCTGGACGTGATCATAGTCCGTCTTATGGAATCAGCTGTCAGCAATCCTCAAATGGTATTGGGCTTACTCTTCAAAAGGACAAAGTCAAAAGGGAATACTCAATAAAAGTTACAATTTTATTATTGTCTTCAGAGGTGGAGTGTGTAGTAGGGAAAGTGTATTGGGTTGAATTTCAGACAGCAGTGCATTAAAAGTTTTTGGTTTGAATTTCAGGGGTTTCTTTGTCTTGACCTACTGGTTCTATCATCATGATCTCTGGAACTTAACATTACTCTGTGATCTCAGATCAGACTGAGTGGAAAGTGCTTACCTGTTACCTATCCTGAGATCTATGTATTTCAGGATGTCTTTGCACAGTACTTCAGATCAAAAATGTCCTTTCAAAGGAGGGACCCATTTACTGTGCTTTGCTTTTCATTGCAGAATGGTCCCAGAGCATGTGACTTGGATTTGTTTTGGATAAAACTAAACTGAAACACAAGCTCCAACTGTTCATGGGTATTTAGTCCACAGGACTAGGGTAGAGTTAGATCAGAGTATTTGAAAGAGAGACATACAAACACACAACCCTCCTGAGCTGAAATAAATATGATATACTTTGTCATGTACTCAGTCTCAGCGCTGCTTGTTTGGCTCAACAGACTTCTTCCTGTTTGTCTACAGCCCTTATAGAACTCAATGCCATGAAGGAAACTTAGAACTGAGAAGTACTTCAGTGCTTCTGATAAACAGAAGGGTCAAAAAGATCAAAAGTCTGCTTTTTCTTTTGATTAAAAAGATGCTCAGCAAAGTAGAATCATCCTTTAAAAGTAATTGGCCCTTTTATAATCCAAAATGTTATGCTTAGATGTGCTGCATCCAGTAGTAGTTTAAAAGACTTGCAGCATCATTTTTGGTGATACCAAAAATTGTTTATTTAGACTGTAGAGGAATGTGTATGTTTTAATAGGCTGTTTCTGGTGATGATTATTAGTGTTTCCTGTGCTGAGCATGCCGCAATACTTTAATTCTTTTAAGGGTATCTTTTAGATGATAGTGATTATTAGTTTTTGAAGAGAAGAGATTTCAAACATACTTAGTTCATACATGCTTTGCAAGGGTTATTTTTCTTTTCAAAATGGATATGAATAAGTTAACATGTTTGCTATTTTTCAACTTCACACTAAAATTATCAAGTATTGGTCTTTGGTCTGGATTATCATTTATTTCTCCATGTATACACAAAAGGAATCAGAACTAATTGTGGCACTGTGCTCTGAAACAGGAGTAAATTGGAGAGAGGTCTTTTTTTTGAGAAGGGTGTGTTTTTAATTTCCTGCAGAGACCTTTCTTCCGCATCCTTTTGAGATTTAGATCTAGCATTGATTTGTGGTGCTCCTTTTTTATGAGTGCCCATACCACTGAAGTGATTCTACCATCCTTTCATTTGGGCTGCAAGAATCTTACCTGTTGCTCTTCCTTCCAGGTGGGGAGCATTTTGAATGGCATGTTAGATCAGAGCTTTAGGGATCGTGCTGTGCGCAAGCAGCAGGGAGCAAAACTGGTGACAGCTGTACTGAGAAACTGGGATAAACTGGATGGCTGGTGGGCCGAAGGTTCACCTGCCGAGAGCAAAATGGCAGTCCTCACCCTGCTGGCAAAAGTTCTGCAGGTATGTACTGCTTTATAAACTTCAGGTAACATTTCTGGTTCTGTAGAGATTGCATCGTGTTTTCAAGAAAGGCTGTTCAGGTCAAATGTTTTATGCTTGGGGGGAAAAATTAAAAAAGGGAAAAGTTGGGCATTGTTAAAATCTGGGTGTTTTTATTAGCAAAGTACAAAAAAATTTGGGACAGGTGGAAATTACTAGCTATTGCTCTTCTTCCCCCCTACCACCTTTTTTTTTTTTTTTTTTCAATTGTTCTCTTGTTTTAGCTGCCTGTTTTCCTTTTGGAGAACTGGTACAAGTACAGAGAGTGAACTCTGAGTAGCCTCTGGTAACATTCTTTGTCATGTTGGCATCCAGGAAGTCAAAGAGGATGAGTTCTACACATATTAAGAAACTACAGAATTATCTTTACTGTAAACACCTAATTTCTGTGACATTGAGATTTTGGTCTGGGATTTTTTTTTTTCTCTGTTTGAAAACATAATTTTCTACATATCCTTTTGGGGGTTTTATAGCAACTTATAAAAAGTAGTTGTACACAAATATACTCAAAGATCAACTGTTGAGCATAATTTTTATTTTTTATAATTAATTAGTTTAAGCTTCTATTGTTTTAAAGGTAGGACACAGAATGTGAATTGTATTGCTGTATTAGCTGGCGCTGAAATAACCAGTAGGAAATTCGGCTTTGAGAAGGAGACTAATATTTTTTTGAATTGAAAAATACCCAACATGATTTTGTTTGTACTGAGTAGGAGCTTTTATAGTTCTTCTTTTAAAACCAAAATCACTTTGTATGTGCTTTCTGTTAATTCAGTGTATTTTTGGAAATAAATAATTCTATAGCTCAAGGGCTTTTATTATGCCTTAATACAAATCTCTTTAACTTCTTAAAAAAAAACCAAATAATTTTTTTTCTGTCTTTCCAGATAGACTCTTCAGTTTCTTTCAATACCAATCATGAAGCATTTACAGCTGTTTTTAATACCTATACCAGTCTACTTACTGATCAGAATATAGGCTTAAATCTTAAGGTAAATTGCTCACTTCAACAGCTTCCCTACCCTCCCCAGATTACAATGTTAGTTGTTCATGGAATTCTCTCATATTTAGCTTAAATTTTCTTATGGACTTCTGGGGTTTTTTTCTTCTGTTCAGTATCCTAAAATTTGTAAATCATCCCTTTTGTCCTTCAGACAGAAGGTACTATCACAGATGCCATGCTTTGGTTTAAGGTGCTCTTTTTTTTCCTCTTGCTCAGAAGATAGGAATGTAATTGTTAGGAAAAAAAATTACCTTCAGTTGCAAGTTGTCTTGTACTCCCAGGTGTTCATTTGAGAAATGACAGCTAATCAGGCTTTTAGCAAGGAGTGGGTATTTCCTAGAGGTCAAATTATGAACATTGGTTGTGATTTTTACGTCCACGTCTGTCCATTAATACTGGTACTCATGGAGTACTAACGGAGTGGCTGCTGTATGCAGCTTGGTCAGGAGAGGGAGATAAAGTTCTGCAGACTGAAAGTGGGACTTACAAAAGATGCTGGTTGGACTAGAGTAATAAAACATTTGGTACTCATGGAAGTTTTGTGCGGTTGTTTCTCAGCCAGCCTGCCTTTAATTAGGCAGAGTTTTGTACTTCCCTGTGCATTCAAAATCAAGTTTGGAATTTTGCTTTAGCTACAAGGTGATGTATTAAATCAATGACTTGTGTGAGAATGAATGCTTGCTTAAAAAACAATGAGGTATTATTTATAGCCATGTCAGCCATGGGGTGTTAATTAGCTTTAACTCTTACTCAACAGTGACATGAGAGTTAAAAACTGTTTTCTGATCCAGAAGCTGGGAAAAAAAGCAGCTACATAATGTATTTTTATTAATACACTGAGCCATTGAATCAGTAAGAGCAGCCGCTGCTTCTGTTATGCAGTCCTATTCAGCTGGCTTCATAGTTAGGGAATAACTTATTTTTTATTGTGAAACTGTATCTCTTTTATGTGGTTTTTTTATGTGGGGTTTTTTTTTTTTTTCCCTTCAGGGCCAAGCAGTGATAATTCTCCCGTTCTTCACTAATTTGACAGGAGAAAAGCTTAATGATCTTAAGAATGCTCTGGATCAACTTGTAGCTTTCAATTTTCCCATGAGGTCTGATGAGTTTCCCAAAGGAACCTTGAAGCACAATAACTATGTAGACTGCACTAAGAAGGTCAGCATTTTTTAATGAATACATAATTAAAAGCCAAAGTGAACTGTGTCTGGAAACAAGTGTTTCACAGGATCTGGAATTAAAGAGAGAGATTCTTGGTTCACATGAAGAGATCATCTTTCATGTTTCTGGGTTATGTCTTTATCGAGAAATTGAATCTACAGAAGCACATTCAATAAGCACATACTTCTGTGCTTCTGCTTCTGATTAGTACTAAAAAATAATTACATCATTAGATTGAAGTGATTTGATCCACTGTGGCTTTTCATGTTATATGTTGCTGCTTCTTCAGTTTTTAGATGCATTAGAATTGTCTCAGAGTCCAATGCTGTTGCAACTGATGACAGAAATCCTCTGCAGGGACCACAGACATTTCATGGAGGACTTATTTCAAGCCAGCTTCAAAAGAATTTCCAGAAGGTGGGTTTAGTCCACTGGATTTTGTGTGTGTTTTCATTGAATTTTTGCTGAAGCAAATGTGCTTCTTGTATTTTATTGTTCTTATAATAATGATGATTTACATTATAAAGTTTTATATAATAGTTTTAATTCAGATTTTGCTTTTGTCTTTACATTTTCAAAGTATTTCCGAAGTGTGAGCAAGTGACATCCGTTTCCAGATTACACTTTCAGTGCCTGTGCAAATTTGGAAAGCCTTCTGTAAATAAGCTGAGATAATCCAGTTGAAAATAGCACTTGTTTGTTGTATATTTGCTATCCCTGTACATCCACATGATCACTTAAGTTGATAGTACTTAAATTGACAAATTAATTTGTTCAACCTCTTTGAAAATACAACAATGCACTTATTTAATTGAATAATTCTAGGGTGGTAAATTGTAGACTCAAACATGCTCTCTCCACAGAAGAGGTATTCAGTATCTCTTCCAAAACCAACATTCCAATTTTTGGTATGCTGTTCAGTAGTGACTATTGTGGAGCATGTAATTTCCTGGACAAAGTCATTTACCTTATGACCATATCCCATTTTTGAAATTTTGGCTTTGATAAAATTATTCAGAATAGCGGATCATCTAGTACTGGAATGTTTGATAGCCACTGTTCTTTTTTTCCTTTGGTTTGCCTGCATCTCTCACATATACTGGATAATTTTTTCTTTTAAATTGTTTAGTAAAAAGGAACTGAGAAAGTTAATGTTCACTTTAGGATTAAATTAGTAAAGATACACAAACAAGTTTGCCATCTCTTGCAGACTAAGAAGCAGAGGTGGGCTTTTTTGAGGGCTGCATAATACTTGGTAGTTTAGCCAAGATCTTGCATGCCTTGTAGGATAACCCAAGAGGGCATGAATGCAGTCAGCAAAAAAATCTAGATGTCCTAAGGGTGTGAGACATAAGTGAAGTCTGGTGAAAGAGTTTCCATCTTGAGATTTCCATCTCGTTTAGGGGCACCACTGACAAGCAAGTGATGTTGTTGGACACTGTTCACAAAATGTTCCGAAGTGAGGAACTTCTTTCAAATACTGCCCGCCAAGCATTTGTGGATCGGTCCCTCCTCACTCTCTTGTGGCACTGCAGCTTGGATGCACTGAGAGTATTCTTTGGCAAGATCATAGTAGAGGCTATGGACACACTTAATTCCAGATTTACAAAGGTATGAATTATATTGGGTTTTTTTTATTTAGGGTTAGGGAAGGTCTAAGAAAATGTTGATGTTGGTATGTACATTTTGCTTAACTTTGAATAAAGTGCTGATAAATGTGGTTTGATTTCTAGTTTTCTGTATCCTGGAACAGAAGCATGTGCCAGTTATATAATTTGATTATTACTGATAAACTTTTATTTCTTCCCCAACACATTGTTCCTTTGGAGTTAATGCATGTTTGCATATCTACTGTGTGTAAAAATTGAAGTTGGAGTGTTATTGTATATATCTGAAGGGGTTTGTCAAATGCAAAAACCCATTGTAACATTGCAATATAAAAGCTGTGTAAAATTGTAGCATGTTACTACATTGGGGGAGATGTTTCCAACTTTCATTGTGAAAGCTCTGAAATTAGGTACATTAATTCTAGAGAAAGAAATACACCTGTAATCATTGCAAAGGTTCTTTAGCAAGGGGTTAGGAGCACAGATCTTCCTTTCTCTAGTTACAGCCTTTCTTCCAATTTAAGAGTATAGTTGCATGCAATGATCTTGTTGCCAGCCAAGGTCTCTGTTCTTGCTATAGTTCTTCAGTCCCCAGGTTTTGCTGGTGCAGATGTTCACAGGCAGCAGGATGAGCAAGATGCTGAAATCACCAAAGTTTAGTTGTAGTTATTGAAACAAAATGCTAAAACTAAGATCTATGTAGCGTCACCCACACCATGTTCCTTTGCTGTAAATGTTGGCACCAAAATGGGGTTGCATAAAGAAACTCATGAATGACACCAAGAATGATGACAGTGTGTGTTTTGTGTATGTGTGTCATGAGGCTGAGCTGCCACTTGGTACTCTGCTTATTTTCCTCCAGTATCCTTATAATAATTTAGGTCACTTTTAGTTAAGAGAGCTCACCAGACAAGCATGGGTCGACACAGTTTTAATAACTACACTACACAGGATCTCAGAATCTTTTATTATCAGGTCTTTTCTCTGTTTTAGAAGGTAGAAGTAAGCTGAAGGTTGTCTAAGAAATTTGAAGTAACTGTGGAACTATTTAGAAAGGACAAGAGTCAGGAAGTTTTCTCCTGAGATTCTGCTTCTTTGTTTCTAGTCCCATGAATATAGCTTTGATGCCCAAGTTACTAAGAAAATGGGGTATTACAAGCTGCTAGAGGTGATGTATGTGCGTCTTCCAAAAGAGGAAGTTTACTCCAAGGACTCTAAAATTAACCAGGTGTACCGTGGCTCCATGAGTGTAGAAGGAAATGAACTTACCAAGACACTAATAAAGTAAGACCATAGTTTATTTTATTTGCTTTATATTTCTGATTAGGATTTGACCAAATATGCTTTTTTAAGTAGGCCATATGAAGCAAAATATGCTTTTGTTCAAGGGTAAATATAATCTCTTACATAGCTTTTGATTTTAAATTAAATACACAATATTGAGTTTGCCTCAATAGAATTATCTGTAGTGTAAACTACAATCCTGTGTTATGATAACCTTTGCCTCCTGCTTTTGTACTTTTTTTTTTTAATTTGTTACGCTTACACATTTATTTTACCTTTCCAGTATTATTCTTGGCCTTTAATTTGTGTTTTCACAACTTCAGTTTCAGTATACTCACACTTCTATGTGGAATATGGCTGTGTATTGCAAAATTGGTATTTATATGATTGATGAGATGATGGGATTGGTTTTTATTTACATTTCATAATAGAGCAGCATACTCAGTAGGAGTAATTGGCTTGATCATCATTGCAAAGGGGGACAAAAGAGAAATACTGAATATATATGTTAATTAGAATTGTTTAGTTTGTTTAATGTTCAGAGAAAAATATAAGATGCCTAAATTGCTTTTTGTTTTGTTTTGTTTTTTTGTTTTACAATACTGTGTCCTATGAGGACTTCAAAGAATTTCTTGATTCTATGATTTGCAGATCTATAATTGGATTTGTGCCAAAGACCTTTAAAAATCACATCTAAACTATTTTCTCAGCTAATCCATAAAACACCTTAGCATGCATGTCCATTCATAATTTTTTGGCAAAGGACCATGAGAGAATCATTATTGCATCAAAACAAACTTTCATCTTATCCGAACATAACCTGTCATCACATTTCTGACATTAAGGACTCCTGTCTAAATACTTGGGGAGGTTTTTTTGTCATTGCTGAATGGTTCCATTTTGGTTCCATTTACCTGCAGGATACTTGAACAAGTCTGAGGTGGTTTAATCAGATTCTGCTTCCTTGAAATTCTGTTGATTCACTGTTCTCTGATTGGAACCCTTCTTGTACTGCTTAGTGAAAGATTTCTGATGGTGTTTTCTTGCCTGATTGTGTTTAAGGTCGTGCTATGATGCATTTACAGAGAACATGGCAGGAGAGAGTCAGCTGCTGGAGAAGAGGAGACAGTATCACTGTGCAGCATATAACTGTGCTATTGCTGTCATCAGCTGTGTCTTCACTGAAAGTAAATTTTATCAAGGCTTTCTTTTTTCAGAAAAATCAGAAAAGGTGAGAAGCTTTTGTTGCTATTAGAAGGCTTTTAGAAGCATGACACACAAAGTGATTTTACCTGATGACAATAAATCAAAGAATGAAACCTGAATGATGTGCAATTATACTAACAAACTACCCAGTGAGGCAATAGAAGGAGTGGTAGCTGATGAAAGTTTTACCAGCTGTTTGGGAATGGGTGAAAGTAGTGATACTGTTTTCCTTCCACTCCCAATCCATTTTCTAAAATAGGAGGAAAAAGCCCCTATTGTTTAACTTCTCCAGTGCTTGGAATATACTTGAATAAGAGAGTCCTTTTTACAGAGCACATTCTGTGCTGTGAATTCTAAGTAGTTAAGTAGCAAAAAAATTTTTAGAGTACTGATGTAAAAGAAAAAGCATGCCACACTTTCTATGTTGTACATTGATCTGTTCAGTTTTTTAAAAGAAGAAATAAAATACTTTCAAAGCAATTGTTATTGTGTGCAGCATTATAATTTTGCTATTTCCAAACATGCTTTGGTTTGCAGAACTTGCTGATTTTTGAAAATTTGATAGACCTGAAGCGTCAGTATACATTTCCTGTTGAAATTGAGGTGAGTGAAATTTCTGGCCTTCAGTGTTTCTAACTAAGAAAAGGGTATGACTTTAACGGTGTAGTTACTGAAGACCAGGTCAATTCTAACATATGGAGAAAGAGGATACAAAAAAATTGAGTATTCCTCTAATGATTTAAAATACGTTTTTCTGAGAGAAATCCAGACCTGGCATGTAGAACAAACCTGTAATGCACATAACTTTTAACATACTTCTTAGTGTACTTACTTTGATAGTGAATGGCTGTTGGAATAAAAAATTCAGTTGTTTCTCTGTAGCATTAATAATAATCATTTACAACATGAAATATCCATTCATGTCAAGTGGTTTTAATAATTTTTCGGTATCTCTGTAAATAAATTACTGATTATTAACACTTTTTTTTTAAAAGTAATTAACTATTTTCTAAAAATTAAGTAATTAGAACTTTGTTTCTTGCTGTGTAGGTTCCTCTGGAAAGGAAGAAGCGGTACATTGCTATTAGGAAGGAGGCCAGGGATGCAGGGAATACCAGCCAGGGTATGAAAGTCATTTATGGTGATGAAAAAAATACTTTCTTACCTGTCATGTAGTGTTTCTTGATGTGTTCCTCACTGGCTTCTACAGTAGCAGGAACAAATAAAAGTGTCCAATGTATTTCATTCCCACCTACCCTCAGTTTTTAGTGGGTAATAAAGGCTTGTTTCTTGTAATTACTTTCATTAATGGACTGTTCTTATTTCCTGTCTAGATGAACCCAAATATTTATCTTCTTCATCATACATGATGGATAGCAGTTTGAGTGAGGAAATGAGTCAATTTGATTTTTCTACTGGAGTCCAAGGTTTTTCTTATAGCTCCCAAGATGTTACAGCTAGCAGCACTCGTTTCAGGAGAAAGGTAATTTAGTGACTTATTTAGTGCTGTGAGAAAGAAAAGTTTTAAGCTTTTGAGGAATTGCATACATTTATTAGGATTGAGTAAGAGAAATTTATAGTCTTCTGTATTTGTTCTATCTGAGAATGGGTTCCTCCAGAAGATGAGGGAGGGGACTTGAGCTGTTTTCTGTCACTTTTCTTTTTTCCTCTCTCCATTGTCTACAGCTGAAGAAAACTAATGCCCTGTTGGGTTTCTAAAGCTGAGTAGTGTGAGTGCAGTCCAGCCTGAGTTGTAAAAAGGTGGTTTGTACTGCACTCAGGCACATCCTGTGATGGTTACGTTTTGCTGTTAAGCAGCTGGTTTCCTCATTTCCCTCTTTGTTTGGTCTGTGACAGAACTGGCTGTATCATTGGATAGAATAAATAATCAAACAATTATTTTTCTTTTTCTGTTGTTGTGGCACCTTCTACTTAACTGTTGCTCTTGGGAGATATTAAATGCTGTTCTTTCAGCAAAGACTTGAGGTTGTGTTCCTTCTGCAATCAAAAGATGTCTCACCAGCAGTAATGCTGATACAATAGGTACCTGCTATGAAACAGGGAGCTTGTAAAAAGTATAGATGCTGAGGACACAGTCTGTCAAAGTAACTGTTAACATTGGTGAAGATAACTGCTTCCATGTTTTGGAGCAAGAGGGTGTTTTAGCTGCAGGGAAGTTAGGCAAGATAGGAAGTACACTTCTAGTTTGCCTGGTAATGTTGTGATTTCTAACTAAACAATTTTCTTTTGTGGTTTACTCTGTGTAGCAAAAGAGAGCTGCTGGAGATGCTGGTCAGTGTGAAACAACAAATAAAAATTGAGGTGTTAATATATTATTTGAGCTATGAAATGAGATAATTGCTATGGGGTTCAGCTTAGCTCCTCCTGCTTTCAGCATTTGCCTGTCCTGGCAGGTAGTAAAGTGAGAGTAACATAAAGTTGGCATCTGTTGGCACAAAAAGTAAAGAATGTGCAGATCTGGTGCGTGCATGTGGGAGGTGTCTGTTTGAGCAACACATTTGATGTATTCCCAGTTGCACACACTGAGTGTGTAGTCAAATCTAAGCACAGATAAGATCAGAATGACTCATGGCATGATTGGGATTTAAAAGAAAACAGTGTTGTTATTAACCATAGTAACACCTTTTTTTTTTTTTTTTTTTTTTTCCCAGGAGCCCACAGAACACAAGGTTTTAAATGATGAGATGGAACTGGAAATGGATGAATTCAACCAACATGAATGTATGGCTTCCATGATCTCTCTGATTAAACATATGCAGAGGAACCAGATCACACCCAAAGTGGAGGAGGCCAGTATTAACTAAAAAGTTGGCATTTTCCTATTAATGCTACCAAGAAAATAGAGTCATGATTGAATCCCTTCATTCATTTATTTTTTTTGGCTATATTATAGAGAAACTTGTGTGGTTTGAGCTTGGAGCTTTTTGGCTTGGTAAGCCTGTTGGGTGTGAGAAGTGATTTGATTTTTGCTCATCTGTTCCAAATTTCAGGGTACAGTTCCAGTAGATCTTCCTCTTTGGATGAAATTTCTTCATGGCAAATTAGGAAACCCATCAGTACCATTAAATATTCGCCTCTTCATAGCAAAACTTATTGTTAATACTGAGGATGTGAGTAATTTTTATTCTTAATATCAAATGTGTAACTCTTGCAGGGTAAAATATTTCATCAGGTGAGACATTTGGGGCATTCAAATTGAATAGTTTCCTGTGATAAAAGGGAGTGCATTTATGGCCCAGAATTCCAGATAATTCCAAGTATTTTGAATGCATTATTAATAATTTTTCTCTCATATTCTACTTCTGTAAGTAGAGGGTGTCCACAATATGTATCTTCTGGAAAACACAAGTAATGTATTCATTGATACTAGGCAAGAGGTGGGGTGATTATACTTTCCATCTTCACAGGAGCAAATACAGTGTTTTATTAGTGGACACGGATGAGTCCTTTAGAAACACTTGGAGCTAAATGGTGTTCTTGCTGCAGAAAGATACTAAGATAGCATAATGTGTGTTTGCTTGAGAAGCAACATTTGCTAGCTCTCATTCTTGGGTAAAACATTCTCAACCTGCTTCATACAATGATTTTAAAGTATAATGGTTCGGTCTGGAATATTCGAGAAATACTGAATATCAGAATTATTTCAAGAACTTTTGTATCTGTTTAATGCTACTTTCTTAGTAAAGCTGTCTGAAATGGAAGGGTAGATGAATGACATACTCTCTCAAATCCTTTACAGACAGATATTCTAAGGCAGAGCCATACTGTCTGTGCTCTAACGAAATAATTCACTTTCTGTGGTTAAAGGTTTCTAAGCAAAAGTGAGAAACGTAGTTATGGACACTTTTTATTTTAAAACGTTTGTCATTGTTCCCTCAGGGTTTGAGCAAAGTCCTAAAGAGGTTGGTTGAGCAGTCTTACCACTAATGTTCATTTAACAACAGGTTGCTAAATAGTTGGGTAATTTGTACTTTGTCTTTGATTCCCCATAGGTATTCCGGCCTTATGCGAAGCACTGGCTTGGGCCATTGCTGCAGCTTGTTGTTTCTGGAAATAATGGAGGGGAAGGGATTCATTACATGGTAGTGGAAATAGTAGTTACAATCCTTTCCTGGACAAGTGTAGCCACTCCCAAAGTAAGGAACTGTGAAATTACTTTTTATTGTTATTGGGACTGTTTGGTAGAGAATGACTGAGTTTTTTTTTATGCTCTTAAATAATTTTATACATCAGTCGCTTTTACATTTTACGATTCTTTTGCATATTAACTTCAAACATAACTTGTTTACTTAGTAGCTTTCCTAAAACAATATATGTCTTCTCGGAGTCACTATGTTTATTTTTGGTCCTGGTCTTTGTAGGGGAATATTAAGGATGAGATTTTGGCTAACAGATTGCTTGAATTCTTGATGAAGAATGCCTTTCACCCAAAAAGAGCTGTGTTCAGGCACAATCTGGAAATCATAAAGACAGTTATAGAGTGTTGGAAGAGCTGTCTCTCCATACCTTACAGGTAAACATTTGGACAATTGCTTTCCTTTATCAATATTTCAAAAATATAAGTGAAGGGTATCAAAGGACATGGGAAATTAAATTAGGTAAATTCAGTTGCAATAGTAAACTTTTTGTCCCTGCAGTGAACAGTAGAGCTTCAGAACCAAACTCTCCAAAGATTGTAAATTAATTTGAAAAACAACAAAGAGAGAGGGAGAGATGGAAAAACATGTAAAGGATTATAGCAGCAGCAACAAAAGCAGGAATAATTTCTGCAAAGACATTTTTTATTTGAAGTTTTGAATGTTATCACTGAATATTGGTTCAGTCTTATTAAGGCTTGTGCTATCTGCCATGCTTGTGAGCATGTCAAGCATTTCTGTGGGCTTACAATCTCTTTTCAGTTGTTTTGGTGTGGGTTTCTTTGCAAAGACTTCTTCATTGAAGCTAAATATATACTGCTTTCTGACAATATCCCTTTGATGGGTTGTGTATGCATACACATCCCTGTATACAAAGAGAGTGAGTGACTTGTGGTGTCTCTATTTTGGGGTTTTCATGTATATCATTGCTTTTGTGTTTTTATCCAACAGTTTAATATTTCAAAAGTTTTCTAGTGGAGACCCTGATACAAAGGATAATTCAGTGGGAATTCAGCTGCTGGGAATTGTTCTTGCTAACAATTTGCCACCCTTTGACCCAAAGTGTGAAATAGATCGTGTCAGGTGAGAATTGCAGTTTTTTGTGAATGATCTTGAAAAAAATCTTAAGCCAAAGACAGCAAGTTTAATTTGTCAACAGGAGGTGTGGGAACTTGTTATTTGGAATCCTTTGCTGTCATGTGGCAAATAATATATATATATCTATATCTACATATATATATATATATATATGTAGATATATATATATATGTAGATATATATATATATGTAGATATATATATGTAGAGATATATATATATATATATATGTGTGTGTGTATATATATATATAACAATGTATTCCTATCTACAAATTGCAGACCACATTTATGTTGGAAAATATCTAGAAGGTTGTACGCTTTTTTACAGTGAGCGCCAGGGTTGCAGTTTTGTGGAAATTCATAGTCAGGAATTGCTAAAGCAGAGATTTGAGACACTACAAGTGGAAGATGCATGTTGTAGTGTATTCAGCTCTTCTGAAAGCAGTCATTATGACTGTAGGCAGCTTATATGAATTTTTTGCTTCAGTTTAAATTTGTGTGCTGGAGTAGTGGCTTACAGCAGGTCTGTCTTTTGTGCTAGGTATTTTCAAGCTTTGACCAGCAACATGGGCTTACTAAAGTATAAAGAAGTTTATGCAGCTGCAGCAGAAGTTTTGGGACTTGCTCTTCAATACATTGCTGAGAGAGAAAATGTAAGTGAATTGTATTTTGTGTTTGACCTTTCCTGTCTTAATTTTATATTAATCTTTTATATGACTACTCAATTCAGAT
This sequence comes from Pyrgilauda ruficollis, assembly GCF_017590135.1. NCBI lineage: Eukaryota > Metazoa > Chordata > Aves > Passeriformes > Passeridae > Pyrgilauda > Pyrgilauda ruficollis. The sequence continues at coordinate 7,472,471 of NW_024524378.1, forward strand.
CCAAAAATGAATGTATTCAAAACTTAGCAGTCTTTATCCAACAGGATAATTAAAAATTCAAACTACTAACTTAACAGGAAAAGAATTTTGAGGGCAGACTAAGTGCAGAGTTTTTGCCTTGCTCTTTTGGAGCTGACAGTGAATGCTCTTTTTCTGAGGCTTTGTTCAGCTTTTGCCAGCCAGCAACACTAGCACAGTATGTTTTAAAGTTGGGGGGTTTTTGAGAGGAAAAGAAAAGCAGGTTGGGAGGTTTGGAACTACCTTTTGAATAACTGTATCTGAGACCAGTTATTTTATAGGTAGTGGATAAGGTGAATGCAAAACTGTTACTCACCAAATCCTACAGTGCTAGAGCTAAGGGATTGTGCTTGGTGATCACAGAAGTCAATTTGAGACATATGCTAGAAGTAATTCTCTGCACAATAGTTTGGGGACTTCTGGAGTTTGGTGCCAGAAGAGGTGCTAGGGGTAAGAAGATTAGCAGGTTCAAAGAGAAATTAGGTAAATTCATGCACAAAAAATGTGTGGGCAGGTTCTAAATACAGTAGACATCAATGTACACTCAAAAGATGCTTAATCTAATGATAAATGTTTGTTGGCTTGTATAAGAGAAAAAGAAGACAAAACACAGCCAGGGTCATGTGTGCCCCCTAAATATAATTCTGTAACTGCTATTGGAGACAAAAATGCCAAGTTGTTGGGTAAGTGGAGTATTAGCCTGACCTTGTAGGTTATTCTTCCTTCTCTCCTTATTATCCTTGCTTCTTTCCCCATTTAATTGCATTCTGGTTGTTCTTTTACAGTTTGTAGAGCATATTTCATAACTCTTCGTTAAGTCTTTCTCAGTCTTTCAAGTTCCATTACAAGCAGTATTTTGAATAAATGAGCAAAGTTGGTGTAAGTTTTATCCTGAACAAGGCTTATTCCTTTGATGTAAGTTACAAGTTGCTGGTTGTTTTTCACCTTTTTATTCAAAATGTCTGATTTTTTTTTACATTCATTGGTTGGAAATCTTCTATACTGAATGAGAAGCTGTTTGTTATTTATATAAGCACACTAAGCAATTTGTACTACATGATTAAGGTGTTCCAAACCAATGAAAGCAAGCTCACAAATATGTTTTTTAAGTAGCAGTCATGTGTTCTAGCCAGGCAGAGCTGTACAGGACTCATGAAGCACCATAAAGGTTAAGATGAGTTGGCTGGCTCTTGCCTAGTGAAATGCACAAGAATCAAAACAGTATAGCACTAAAACCATGTTTCATTAAAGTGGTTATGATTTGCATGGGTATCCTGGTCTTACTTTCTCATTTTCAGATACTTGAAGATCCAGTTTATGATTGTGTTATAAAACAACTGAAGCATCATCAGAACACACAACATGATAAGTTTATTCAGTGCTTGAATAAGGTTGTTAAGAATTTTCCACCGCTTGCTGACAGGTATGTCATGATTTATGTGGTATGTTGACTGTAAATCCAGAGGAATAACAGAGAATAACTTGCTTTTCTTTGTGGGCTTCTGGTTATGTTAAGATTTATGAATGCAGTGTTCTTTTTGATACCCAAACTTCATGGTGTGATGAAGACCTATTGTCTGGAAGTAATAATGTGCCGGGCTGAAGAAGCTCCTGATCTCCACTTGCAGTTAAAGAGTAAAGACTTTATCCAGATCATGAATCATAGGTAAGTAGTCATGTGATTATGATGGTAGTTCAGGTTTCTTGATAACATTTTCCATGCTGCCCACAACATTTTTACATTCAGAAGCATTTATAATTCACCTTCACTTTTTGGTCATTGTTCCCCAAACTTGAGCTAATGTAATCTGGGAGTTAAGATGGTTAGCTCATTGTAAAAAATGAACAGACACCTCTGAAATAGCCTTAGGGTGAAACACCAGTGTGATGTCAATTTCTGTAGCTTGTATTAGTTTACTTGTATTCTTACTCTTAGACTGAGTGCAGAAGTATTTACCTGAAACCCTTTATGCAAAACTAAATATTGTTAAAACATAAACTGATCTTCTGGTTCTGTATGTAGCAGTGATGAGAAAAGCAATGTAACTGGGCTTTTTTTCCCCCCCACTTTTTAGGGATGATGAAAGACAAAGGGTTTGTTTGGATATAGTGTACAAGATGCTGTCTAAATTAAAACCACTAGAACTTAAAGAGCTTCTGCCTGGAGTGACAGGGTTCATTTCTCACCCTTCTGTAATATGTCGACAGCGCATGTATGATATCCTGATGTGGATTTATGATAATTACAGGTATGTGTTCACTGCAGATGTTGTCTTTCAGTGGTTTGTCACAGGCAGAGTGAAAGTGTTTATAACAGTCTTTCAACTTTATGTCCCTCGGTGAGGGATTTTTCCAGTTGTCAGAAGAATAGAGTCTGTGATTTGCCTAACTGGCTCTGGCCTTTGGTGACAATTTTGTCACTTCCAGTACGGGATAAATACTTGGACCAGAACTAGGATTTTGCATCACCACAGCAGGATGGCGTAAGAGATCTTAACTTTGATGCTCCAGCTTTTCTTCTTGTTGCTGGAATTTGTAACTAGTGAAAATTATACATTAAAGGAATTTGCTTTTAGATAGAAGATAGATCTAAAGGCACGTGGGCATGATCTGAATCACTTAGATCTGGTAGATCTTAGATGGTCTTTTTGTTTGACCCCTTAAAATAGGGAACAGGCACATACTCAGTTTGACAAGTGGGTTGCTGTTGAATTATCTGACTTAGCTGGGTTTTATGTGCTTTTTCCCAAGGTAACTCTTTGAATGGACATTTATTGCGAATAAAAAGTACAGTCAATCTTTACTCCAGCATCACTTCTGGAAAGCATTCTCTGCCTGTTTTTCAGATTCAACATTGCATGCTTCATAATAAATACCTAACATATTAATTAGCTTATTAGATAATTTATTTTATTAGTAGTGGAGATATAAGGCATTTTTGGCAAGGAAGAACTCATGTTATGTTGTTATGCCAAGTTGAGATTTTTATCAGAGGGGTTATTCCTCCTTTTTGTCCCACCATCCTCATCCTCTTATTTTGCTATGGATTGTTTGAGAGAAGTCATTAAGAGATATTTTTCTCCCACCATCAGTGATCCAGAAAGTCAAGCAGATGATGATTCTCAGGAGATACTCAAAGTGGCAAAAGAAATGCTGCTTCAAGGACTGATTGATGAGAATGCTGAACTGCAGTGAGTAAAGAGTGTTGTGATAACTGTCTGAAATAAAAATACCTCCATTTGTCTTAGTTTGTTTATAGCAAAAGAGTTGATCCTTAGAGGGTTTTTTAAGTATTTCAATATAAAAGAGCAACACGGAGGTAATACCATTTCCTTTTCTTCCAATAAGTTAATTTATAAAATTTTGTCCCATGGTGTTACACCAAGTGTAAGTGAAGCATTTGAATGAATTTCTAAACTGTGGCGAGGTTGTGTCATTATGTTAAACCTAATTCTGCATAAATGTTCTACAGTTTTTGAACAAGGAGGACCCTGCTGTACACAAGCACACAGCAGTAGATTAAATGTTGGATTTTTAGAAATTCTTTTGATGGAGCAAAAGATGAAGGAGGAGGTCATGGTGCTTCTCCATCCATAGCACTTCTCAAAAGGAAAAAACTCGACAGAGTAAACCTTTTATAAGAGGCACAGAACAGGGTAGATGAATGAGGAATTTGGTGTAATTAAATGGAAGATTAATGGCATGAAAGTATTAGTTTAAGGCCTTAACAGCTTATTGTTTTGGAGGTTTTTGCTGGTGGGTTTGGGGTTTTTTCCCTTTTTAACCTGGCCTTTTTAGAAGTTGGGGGCAGGGGGTGTTTCTGTTTGAAAATAACCAAGAATAACTTTTATTCTTTGCCTTTACAGGTTAATTGTTAGGAATTTTTGGAGTCATGAGACAAGGTTGCCTACAAATACTCTTGACCGCATGCTGTCACTGTTAAGTTCTTTCTATTCCACCAAGATTGAAATGCATTACTTGAGTCTAATCACAAATTTTCTGCTTGAAATGACTAGCAAGAGCCCAGATTATTCTAGAAAAATATTTGAGCATCCACTGTCTGAATGCAAATTTCAGGTGAATTGTACTGTTTTTGTCCTGTACACAACTATGTGACAAATTCTGCTCTTTAATGTAGTTACTACTTGGAAAAGAATGGCATAATGAAGGAGATTTTTCAAAGTGTTTTATGCTCCAAATTTAACAGATGCAGCAGTTATGAGTTGTGCACATTATCAGAAGTTTGATGATTTTGTGGGGGCAATAATTGTAATTTCTTTTAAAAAATTTAAAACAATATACCAAGAATAGCTGATTTGTAGAGTACTGAAATGCTAAAAAATAGGGTAGCAGAGAGAAGCAGCATCAACTGGAGCAATACTGTCAAGAAACAGGAATACTGGTGCAAGAGCTGTAAATCAGTCCTCAGCTGACCAGTCTAAGTTAATGAGCTTTTTTTACTGAGCTGTGGAGAACTTCGGCATGTTGTGGTTTGTTGGGGTTACTTTTATATGTAGTCAAGTTCTGCCCCTATACTTGGGAGGGTGTTTTGATTTCTGGAATGTAATTTCTGCCGTCCTGCTCAATGAATAAATGCAGAAAGCCTCCATCTTTATTGTTCTACTTAAAGTCTTTCTTTGTTCATAGGACTTTGTAGTTGATTCCAGCTGGCGTTACCGAAGCACTGTGCTCACACCAATGTTTGTGGAGACTCAGGCTTCTCCAAGTACCCACAGGAATTTGTCACAGGAAAGATCCCTTTCTCCTTCTGGGTCAGTCCGTGGGCAAGTGAGGGCTACCCAAAAGCAATATGAATTTACACCTACACAGCATGGCAGTAAGTCCAGAACAGTGTTTTCTGAAATGTTTTTTGCTGTAGGAGTGATGTAATTTCTGTTGCATATGATTTTTTAATGTAAAAGTGTAAATATGTTTAGTATTTTGTTTTCCAGGTTTTTTTGGGGTTTTTTGTGTGTGATATGCGAAAAAAATCACATTTTTATTAGTCTAATACATATTTTATATTCTGCCTAATGTAAAAGAAACACTGTCTTACCTAGCAGCTTGAAATCTGTTCTGCCCTTAAACACTAGGAAATTATATTTTTGGGAGAGAAAAAATACCTGGCTCAGAGGTGTTTTCACGTTATTTATACCTGAGTACGTTACAGCTTTTTGGCAATTTCTTGTTACAGGTGGTAGAAGTTCTTTTAATTGGCTAACTGGAAGTAGCATCGACACATTGGCAGAGTATGCAGTTCCTTCATCCTCTGAATCCTTGTCTTCATCCATGCTGTTGGTTAGCAAAAGGACTGAAAAATTTAAACAAACAACCTTTAAACCAGTGGGGCCAGATTTCGGGAAAAAAAGGTTGGGTTTTCCTGGAGATGAAGTGGACAGCAAAACTAAAGGTCTGTAAGCCTTACTGTGCAATTTCCATGCAGTTAGTACACTTTTATAAACCATCCTTGTCAGGTATTTGGCTGGCAGTCCATTGTCTTTGAGACAGTCCAACTGAGGTTCAGCGTGACAGATTTTGTTTTCAGGAGTGTGTGATGATACACAACATGTGACAAAAAGGTAGGACTGTGCTAGAAATTGTAAAATTGTGTTGCTCATTGAAAGACCTGGCTGGATGAGAAACCAGTCAGTGTGATCTCTGCATTCCTACCTCCCCCTAAGAGGATCACAGCATGAATATCAGACAGTTCTGACCCTTCTGTTTTAAATTTAACTCTTTAAAGAAGAGATCTCTAAATGTATTTTCTAAACCATTTCATCTGTGCTGACTTGATCTCCAACATTTTGCAATCTGTCATTAGAAGTCCTTGCTTTTTTATGAGAATGCTCCTTCTTCCACCTACTCAATAAGTGAAAAATATCAGTACTGCTCTGAAGTGACTTAGGATCCTTCTCCCTCTTTAACTATTGTCTACTTTGTCATTAGAATTTTGACTGAAAGGATGATATTAGGAGTTCAGGCAGGAGACTGAGCTATAAAGATCAGTCTTTTCAGTACCTGAGAGGTGTCTCAGGGCAGTTATGAATAATGGACTGCAGTTCATGCAGAACTACCGAAAGAGACGTCAGTCTACCTTCTAGTTAGTCCCTGGTCTTCCAGCCTGGAAAACATCAGTTACAGTGGTATGTTTTTGTTTGCTCACTCTTCTTTTCTAGGAAGTGGACTGAGCTGACAGTCAGTTAAGTGGCCTTTCCCCATGACTGTCTTGAGCAGGAGTGGATCCAGTGGCAGTTCTGTAATCGTACTTAAAAAATACAATACAATATTCTTACTACACAATATTTTGATATCTTTTGGCACCTCTTTTATTTGGGGAGTTATATACTTTCTGGAATATAGTGCAAATGCCATACATGCCTTTGAGAGCTTAAATAAATCTGGCATATAGGGCATATTTGTTCATGAGTTTTAGGGTCTTTCCCTGTATAATAGTTTGATCTTTATATTTCATCCATGCACTTAAAGTCTCTATATAAATGCTTATTATCTCTTTTCTCTATTATCTCTATAAATGCTTATTATCTGCTTTTTAAGAGCAACTTAATTTTTTATCATTGGGTAGCTTGTTGAAAGGCCTTGTATTTACTTGCTAGTAAATACAGAGATTATGTTTTTTTTATATTATGCTTTTGCCTTGAATCTGAAAGGAAAAGCTGTGGACATAATCATATGTTCCTTAGGTATAGAAGAACGAGCAGAAATTCTAAGACTGCGGAGACGTTTCTTGAAGGACCAAGACAAACTCAGTCTGATTTATGCCAGAAAAAGTCTGGCTGAACAGAAAAGAGAAAAGGTTAGTCAATCCAAATGGGTTTAAAACTTTAAGTCTCGATGCATTTGCAGTCTTGTACTTCATTTCTTGTAGTAACTTTGGGAAGAAAGGGTAGGTGTAAGGTACTGGTTGGTATTTTAAGAGCTTTAGAAGGTTTAATTTGGAAATAATGCTATTTATGGCCCTAAAGCTAAATGATGTTACTTGGCATGGGCGAGAAAAGAGCTGGATGATAACACTTCCAGTCTACCACTTAAAGTGCATGAAATGATTTTATGCGATGGGAGTCCCTAACAGTTATTGGGAAGCCCTTTACAGTTGTCATTCTGGACACTAGGAGCCTTAGAGCTACAATACACTGCAGAAATTGTTGGAGAACATTATCCAGTGTCTGAAGGTGAACTCAAAATTGTGATGCAGCTGATGGACTACCCAGAACTGGTTTGAACCTTTAACCTGAAGGAATGTCAGTAATAATCATTTGCTGAGTGTTTCTCAAGGCCAGAAACTTACTACTTTGTGGGTTTTCTGGGTGTGTTTTGTACTTACAATAAGTCTAAGTGTTTTTAAGCTCTGTAGCAGTTTTTCAGAGGTTCCTGTTACTAAAAATAGCACACATTATTGTAAAAAAATGATAGCATTTAGTCCCAAGAGCAGGAATCCAGGATTGAGAGCTACCAGTCTGAGACACTCCTGTAATACTCTGCAGATGCAGACAACTGTGTAAACAGAACTTACGTCTGGAAGAACCACACAAACACCTATTTTAGCCCATTTATGTTTACTTGCAGACTAATGCTACCATTTCCTCCCACCCTACAAGAGAGAACCTGTAAATTCATTCTGTATGGCAGTCCAAAATACAACCAATGAAATCCCCTATCTTTTAAACACTTCCAGTGATGGTGTTTCCTCCACTTCTGTGAGAGGCTTGTTCCAATGCCTGACCACCCCTTCAGTGAAAATTTTTTCATATCTAATTTAAACCTCTCCTGGCACAGCTTGAGGCCATTTCCTAACTCTTTTTTTACATGGTTAATGCATTTCAGGAGATAAAATCTGAGCTGAAGATGAAGTATGATGCCCAGGTTACTTTGTACAGAAGTTACCGAGTGGGAGACCTTCCTGACATCCAGATTGAATACTGCAGTCTCATTGCCCCTCTGCAGGGCCTTGCCCAGGTCTGTCTGCTTCTCAAAGGTCACTTGTGAAGTTTTCTGGTCCTGTAGGGAAAGTGTCATGTAGCTGGGCAACCACTTTGAAAACTGATTTGTAGTTTTGCAGTCAGCCACTGTGATACACATTCAAAGACTGTTTTGAGGGAGTGTTTCTCCTACCCCTGTGCTGGTGCAGTGTTCAGAGAAGAGGCTTTGTTGCTTGCCTCACCTGAGCAGTCGAGGACTGGATACATCAGCTGTTGTCCATTTCCTGCAGGTTCCTCTGATTGAGAAACAGATGGTGGTCTCTGCAGACATTATTGCAAAGGACATCTCAATGTTCAGTAACAAAACAGCCATTTCTCTTCTATTATATGTCTGTAATAGACTTGTAAAAATACAAATTAATTTAGTGTGACTAAGACTGGACTCAGACTGCTCAATAAAGCTGATCTAATATTCCTTTTCCTACATGAGAGTGGTAGAAACTATAGACTGAGCTGAACAGTAGACTGAATCCCATTTTACAGTCTTTGGGAAGTCAGTCTTCCTGATTCCCTTTGTGTTTCATTACTTGTGATAGTCCCTTGTCTCTCTGTAAAGGACAGAAGCAGCACACTCACGAATTCTCTGAGTAGCATTAGATAAAGAGTTAGACCAAATTCCAGACTCATGATAGACCAAGATTCATAGGATTATGTTACACACACAAATGTGTTTCTGGATTGAAAAAAAAAAAAAGCCTTTAAATCTCAGGTTAAACTATCTGTCTGTACAGACAGTCTCTCTCTCTGTTGGCTTCCTCTGTTTTTGGGACCAGGTCTCCTCACACACTGATGTCTTCTTTTTTTCCTAAAACTCACTTCATGGACTGTGGTGTCCCTGACATGATATTGGGTGTCTGGTTCCTGTAATGGGAGTTGTGACTATGTGAAAATTGCAAATTCTGCCCTCTCCACTGACACTCTGGCCTGAAAATCTGCATTGCCTTAGAGTTTCTTTAAGTAGAAGAATTAAAATGGTGTTTGAATAGGTAGTACAGTAATTCCCAGCACAGGTGAGGTGCATGCCGATTTAAATAGTCACTCCCAAAGAGTGATTAGGTACAGGGTGGGTCATATATTTTAATTTTATTTAACAGTCTGTTGTGTCGCAGCAAAGTTCAGTGACCTTACTGTTTTTATTGTAATTCACAGAAAGATCCAACATTTGCCAAGCAACTTTTCAGCAGTTTGTTTAGTGGAATTTTTCATGAGGTAAAAAAATCTAAAAACCCTTCAGAGAATAACACCATTGTACAGAAGCTGCTGAACGACTTCAATAATTTCCTCAGTATGAGCCTGTCATACTTTCCACCCTTCATTGCGTGCATCCAGGTAAACCCTCATATATGGCATGAAAGTAACTGGATATAATGTCTCTGAATGTGTGATAAACCCAGGGTAGTGAAGGTCAAACACTGTCACTGAAGTTGAGACAGAGATGGAAGGAGAATTGTTAACCAAATGGGTATTTCAAGTGGTACTTAAGGTGAACAAGGTATTTCATCCCTCTGAACTGATTTTTCAAGGTTTCTAGAATTCAGATCTCTAGAGTTTGAGTCACCTTTTAATGTTTTAATTGCATCAGTAACAAGAAGAGGTTTGATTATAAATGAAAGCTATTTCAATTGAAGCGGGAATTGAGAACAATTGAAAGGGTTATGTGGGTGTTGTGCTTATCTTCCTGTTTCTGGGAAGTGCTTACTGAGGAATTCTTTGATGTCTTGGGAATATCAGTAGCTGTCAGACTGTTTGTTGTTAGCCTTTCTTGTTTATTTTTTTCAAATTAGTCCCCTGAAGTAGTTGTCTGGGGATTTTCAGTAATGAAGGAAGGGCTCACCAGAGGATGAGTGGGTGCACTGCAGTTCTTTCAGTGGAGAGGAAACGCGAGCCTTTCTGTTATGAGAATATACTGACCTGGAATAGATTGTGAATTTCGTCTTTTAACCCAGTTTTCAGGGAGATAAAAAGACCTTGTCCCAGCACCTGTTGAATACCCATTGTCACTGTATTTAATGATTCTTATCAACTGTATTGATGTTGTGATTCCTGGGTCTCAAAGGAATCTTTTTTTCAGTGACAGCTAATGGTTTCTTCTTTGTTATGGAAATTTAAGTATTCTGTGCGAGTAGGTATCCTTCCAAATACAAGAGAACCATCTAGTTTGAACTAGCTTTGTAAACAGAGAGAAACTTTGCTTCCTAGTACTTGCAATTACACATCTGAAAAAATGTAATTTCTTGTTTACTTTTTTTCTGTGCAGCTGCATAAAAGGTCAAATACTCTGGGGATTTTTCTGGGCTGTCTTGGTATTTTTAGAGCCAGCGTCTCACAATAGCTATCTGTTAATATTCCCTCTTGACATCGCATTTGTTGGTTCTGACTTGATGATATTATTTGTGTTGAATTATGCTGTCTAGACCCTGCTAATAACACTGTTGCATGAGGCTACTTTTTTTTGTCTGAATAGACATAAAATGAAGACTCAAGAAGTAAGTTCAATTTCATCAAAAATACGGACTTTGTAAGAGCAATAAGAACGTCTCCTTGCCATCTTCATCAATAACAAAAATACAATATCATGAAGTCCAAACAGCCTGCAAGCAGTGAGAGGAAGTTTTTTCCCAGTAGGGAATTGAGTTCTCATTGCTCAAGAGAGCAGGCTGGGAGAGTGTGAGCAAGAGCTCAGCAGTGTCAAGGCTTTCATTTGACTCACAAATGTGGTCCTAGTGGCTTGGCCATTTGGAAGTACAGCTTTTCTTTCCTGTATACCAACAGCATAACAAATACTGGCTGGTTTCAGAAAGGCTTCCTGCTTTACTGCTCTTTCCTTCTGTTTGTTTGACTTTTTAATCTTCCACAGGTTCTCATCCCATCAGGAGAATAACTTGATGGGTTAAAAGAGCTGGTTTTGTCTACACATATAATGTTAAAATTGACTGTGAAGCCCTGGGATTCACTTTCAGGGCAGATTAAGGACCAACTGAAATACTGAAAGAGTTAATTCCATGACAAAAATTTACATAGCCTCCAAAGAGATGCTTGGTCTCTGAAGAACGTATAATTGCCTTAGAAATGTTTTAGCTGCCAGGCCAGCTTGGATGCCATTCTCCCTAATCTTTGAACATATGGTGCAAGTAGACAGTGCTCATTGCATATGGAGCAGGGGACATTTCCTCTGCTTTGAGAAGATAAGTGGTCAAATAGTCACCAAAATGCACTAAATAGAAAGATACCTCCTTTGATGTGGGATGATGTCTGTAAATTTTAAGTTTGGGAAGGATATTAATTCTTGGCACATACCCTTACATTTGCACAGTTCTTACCCTTTTTCCTGTGGTATGAGAAAGGGCTTTTGGTCTTAGCAAAGTTGTTCTTAAGGTTTTAGATTTTTGTGCAGTTGTCACTGTGTTCTTGATACAACCCCTAAAAGCTGGCAGTCAAGGAATGTGTCTGGGACATGTGTGCAGCTAATTGAAATTGCCTTAATAGGAAATATATACACTAGCACCTCATTGGGATCTGACTGGTCTTTAACTCGGGAAGCTACAAGAGGCTGTGGGTTTTTTGAGTCCCAACTCTACAAATTGTGTCATGAGTTTGCTTATGCCAGATGCCTCTTTAGTTTTTGTTGTGGTTGTCATTTATCAAAGAAGTGTAACTTGGTTGTTCTCAGTCTCCTGTTGCAATTTCCAAACAGTCGTTTCTTTTCATACAGGATCCTCGAACATGCTGTGTTGCAAGAATCTGATTTTAATTTTTATTCTAAAATGTGGTGCTGTTTTTTGTACTGAAAGCTGTACTGCACCTCTTCCACATGACTTTTTTTCTTCTGTTTATTTAAGATGCTATTGTGACTTTTCTTTAGTGGAAAACAAAACAAAGGAAAAACCTAACACTGGATTTAATAGACATGCTGCTTTCTTGATTTATTTACCTGTATTTAGAATAGTGATTTAAGTATTTAAAAATAAAAAACTTTAACTAAACAGGAATGTTTATCCCTGAAAAAGAGCTTATTCTGCAGTTGGACTAATGTTAAATATGATATAGAGAAACACTGTCATGTCTTGGAATCAGGCAGGAGTAGATGAGTACAGTACTAGAGAAGTCTAACAGGAAGCTGTGATGTGCTAAAACTGGCTGAGTGTGTGGATAGAAAGCCTCCAGCTCAGAGAAGACTTGGTGGTAAATCGTGCCTTTGGCTTATGCAGGAATGCACCACTGAACAGGCTAAGTGAAGCACAGCTGCTGTGTAGCAGGCAAAATCCTGCCAACAGACAGAAGGAAAAGTTCAGGCTGTCAATGTGTCCATCTACCTCTCCCCCACTTTCCTTGTGATTCTGTCCAGAGAGTTGTCCCATGTCTTGGAGCCAAAGTATATGGGGTTACTCTGTACTGTTCTCTGTCCAAAGAGCAACAGCACAGAAGGAAAAGATTCCATTTTTTCCTGGGTTGGGAACTTCTGGAGGCGTAATGGCTTATTTCCGTTTTAAAGCTTGCACTGTAAGAAAAAGGATACCAAATCTGTATAGTTTTACCCCAAGTGGACACCTGTTGTTTTATCTTACAGGAAATGAGCTACCAGCACAGAGAGCTACTGGAACTGGACTCAGCTAATGTGAGCACGAGCTGCCTTGCAAGTTTGCAGCAGCCCATGGGCATCCTTCTTCTGGAGCGTGCCCTGATGGCTCTGTCCCCTGCAGAGGAGCCCCCGTCCAAAAGGATGCGTGGGAGGACAGAGCTGCCCCCAGATGTGATCAGATGGATTGAACTTGCTAAGTAAATTCTTGTTTGAGACAATTTACTCCCACTTAGGTTTGCCCTCTGAAGAACTCTGCTTTTAAGGATTGTGGGATTTCTTTTTTAGTCTTTCTGTCTCTTAGAATTAGATACGCTTTTAATTTTTTTCTCAGTTAATACTGTCAGTGAGAGCAGTTAGACTTTAAAACTATGCACTCTTATGATGCTGTCAGACTGCTGAAAAACATCTTGTTCATAACTTTTCAACTGCAGGAATTTCCATAGTTCATGTATTACCCTACAAGATGAAGTTTATGTAGTTAAGTATGTATTTCTGAACTTACATAAGAAATACTTCCTAAAAATTTACTATTTCAAGCTGGTAGTATTACTGCTTATTGAATTTATTTTTTTAGATGGCTTCTGTTTGCATTGATATACATCTGCTGAACTATTTAAAAGATTTCTCTTTTCAATTTTACTAGGCTCTACAGATCCCTTGGGGATTATGATGCCCTTCGTGGCATTTTCAGTGGTAAGATTGGGACTAAGGAAATTACACAGAAGGCTTTATTGGCAGAAGCAAGGAATGATTATGCTGAAGCAGCTCAGTATTATGATAAGGTAAAATGACAAGATATTTTTGTTTTGTAAATCTCTCATGACTTAAAACTAATCAAATTAGAAAAAAGTGAAATTGTCTGGGCAGACAAGTAAAAACACATGGGCACACTGCAACCCCAAGAGAGCAAATTGCATGTGTTCATGACATGAGTTGCAGTGGGTAAAAATGAAGACAGATCTCTAACCTTCTTTTAAAATATTCACTCTTCAAAAATGTAGGTTTACTGAAGATAGCTACCTGAAATTAATTTATGTGTAAACACTGCCAAGCTTGAATTTTCTGCATTTAGTGTTGCTGTCACACTCTGGTAAATGGATAGATATTTTAATGAGAATTAATTACAGTTAAGTTGCTCATGACATAGAATTGAAACAGGTTCTTGGCTGGAATTTGGCACTATTCTCCCTTCAAATTCATTCCTTTAGGCACTCTCCCAAGAAGACTGGCAAGATGGAGAGCCAACAGAAGCAGAGAAAGACTTCTGGGAGCTTGCGTCTCTGGAATGCTATGACCACCTCACAATGTGGAAGTCTCTGGAGTATTGTGCTACTGTTAATATTGATAGTGGAAAACCTCCAGACCTAAGCAAAACATGGAATGATCCATTTTTTCAGGTTTTTAGAAATTATTTCATTGGTACTGCACCATTTTTATCTCTGCGGGGATGTCCTACTGTATTGAGCTTATGGGTGAAAATCAATTGCATTTTTCGGGTCACTTTATTATGGACATTAGTGAGGAGTCCATTATATTTTAAAAATTGAAACAATTACTTCTACTTGCTCATTTTGTTGTTTAATTTTTACCTCAAGTCTATGGCAGATCCCATAGGACCAGCTTTATTGTCTCCTTCTTTCTTTGCAAGTCTTTTTTGTTGCTTTTCTCACTTATATTTTTTTCCTATTTTAAGAGTTACCAAACCATGGATTTTGAAACTGCTAAAATTTACTAACAAGTTCTTGAGCTATAGGAAAAGGCTGCTTTGATTTATTAGCAAATAGGAATTTGTTGAAAGGGAAAATATCTTCTAAAAAATTCAAAATGTTTTTTATATTTATTTGATTTGCCACTGATAACAAAAAATTTTATCATCTAGTATTCCATTCGTAGAAATAAAGACTGTGGGTTCTCACTTGTAGGAGACATATCTGCCCTATATAATACGCAGTAAGTTGAAGTTACTGCTCAGTGGGGAGAATGACCAGACTTTGCTAACCTTTATTGATGAGGCAATGAAGACAGAACAGAAGAAAGCCATTATAGAAATGCACTACAGCCAAGAACTCAGTCTCCTGTACATCCTGCAAGATGATTTTGACAGAGCCAAATATTACATTAGCAATGGCATGCAGATCTTCATGCAGGTAATAATGTCTTCTATCTCTGGTATGGCTTTTTTGTGTAAACTGGAACAATGAAACTGCTGTTGCTGCTAGATAATACTCTCAAAAGAAACACTCAGTGCCTTCTGTGTCAGGTGAAAAAACTTCTTTTAAATTCACTGCTTGCAATGATGAAAGGTGAGTGAGCCAGTGGAGTGCATTCTCCTGTTTTAGTTTGTTTTATTTTGCTGATTTTATCTTTTATACATTTTTCAGAGTAATTGCTTGTGCAGACAATAAAAAATTTATTTTATTTATCTTTTCAGAGGCCTCCTGTCCCCAGAACAGGCTTGCAAAGAGTGTTGCATTGGGAAGTTACAAATTCCATCCATTACTGAGTTTTGAGTAGACTGTAGGACTTGGCTCAAATCTAGGACAGGAATTGCAGCTAGAATATGCCTCTGTGCTTGCCAAAGCTCTCTGATTATCAGCTATTAAATTACTTGTAAGAGGTTGGGTTCTAAAGCATAACATATAAAAGATTCAGATCAATAATTTGTAGAGCACTGAACAGAACCATGCTTTAAATTCTGTCTTTGATTCTCTCCCTTTCTTTTCAGAGCTATTCCAGCATTGATTCCTTGTTATATCAAAGTCGAATGACCAAACTGCAGTCTGTACAAGCTTTGACAGAAATACAGGATTTCATCAATTTTATGACCAAGAGAAGTAAAGTTTTTTTCCTTTTGTATTCAGTAATTGTGGTTTCCTGAACTTTGAATTTCTGGACTGCTGTTTGAAGAAGCATAAGTCTGGAATTACTTCTTACTGTCTTCTTGACAGTAAGGCCTATTACAGTTTTGTGAGATAGGATTGAACACAACTTTGTGTTCTATTGTAAAGTTTAATTAGCATAACTCTTGTGATAAGTGTTAAGCATCTCTTTTGAAAGTGTCAGTTAAAGTTTTAAGCTAAGCTTTTTTTTATTGGAGTAACTTCTGGCAGTAAATAGCAGTTAGCAGAGATGAAGACATGGATGTGGTATATAAGTTGCTCCTACTGACATAGGCCTGAAGTACCATAAACCAAATTAGATACTAAATTTAGTTAACAGTTCCACTATGCATGTTCATATATGGAAAGGAAACTACCTGGTGGTGATCTCCAGTGGCAATTGACACAGATGTCTTTACTGAATTCACTGTGTTGCAGCAATAAATAAAAATAATGATGATCACTAAGTAGCATTTTTAGTGCAAGCCCAGAAATGCAAGTGTGTTGCTTAATTGCAGCATTCTGGTTTGAATGTTAGACTATATTTTGTTTAGCCCATTTTCATGCTGTTTGGCTTCAGATGCATTTAAAATGTTCTCAATTGATTTCTAGGTAACTTAGCTTCAGAGGCTTCCCTTAAGAGACTTCTCAGAACTTGGACCAGCAGATATCCAGATGCTAAAATGGATCCTATTAACATCTGGGATGATGTCATTACAAATCGGTAAAATTGCATTCTTGGGTTAGCTTAGGTTCTGTCTGCCTGTTGAGTTCCAGAGAGTGCTTTTTCTAAAGCTGCTTGTTTTTCTATGGGAGGGTTTTGATCCAATGGACGATTTTTTTTTTTTTTTTAACTGTGGTAGTAGCTTTCTCAATATAACTGGGGAGTTTTTGTGACTATCTTGTGGAGAGGAGCAAAAGGAGGTTGAGAAATGGCCAGGGAATAAATTGTATTTTGATAGGGAAACATAGATGTTAGTCATTTTCTTGCATTAGTGACTATATGCACTGTGTAAGCTGGCCCATTTCAGCAGCCCTTAAACATATCCACTTATAACTGAGCAGATTAGCTGCATTTAGCTCACTGAAACACCACCCAAAAGGCCAATCAGTTATGAATAAAAACACTTGGGCAGTTCCAAAAAGAGGGAGCATACAAAACAAGTCCAGCCCTGTCACTCTCAGTGCTTCACCTGTTTATGGGGAAGTTAGTGACCATTTCCTTAATTGGAGACTTCTGTTGTGCAGCTGTTGCTAGAAAGAACAAAGGCTCTCTGGAGACTTCTTTGGATTGGCTCTGAAGAAACTGGAATGCTTTTTGAAATTTGACAGTTTTCTGTCCTTGCCATAGCATCTGTCTTTGTCCTAATTTATTCTTCCAGTGAAAATCTAGATTAGTCTTCCTTTCCTGTGTCATAACTTCTTCAGTAGCACTGCTGATACATACTGTGCTCTGTGATTTATTTTGTTATCTCTTGGTGTCAGGAAGGCATGGCTACAGAAGAGCTTATTGCAGTTCAGTATTAGGCGGAATACCTGGCATGGCGTACTTTTGAAAAAAGTGTCAAAACATTTATGACTTGAAGGGTTGTCAGGGTTTTAAACACTTTGTGTGCTTTTAGAAAACCTTGGTCTCACCTTAAATTAGTAACACAGGATGTGCCAAGTGCCACTTCAGAATGTAGTGCTGTCCACTGCTTTGAGTAACAGTTTACATAATGAGATGTGCTATTAAATTAGATAGGACTAGTTGTGGAGGAACAGGATTCAGCATGGCAATTCCCTTTCAAAAGGTGAGTGTGATTGCTGATCTGTTCAGCAACACCAATTTCGATGTTGGCATGTGTTGATGTGATAAACATTTGAGTAGCAGGTTGACATAAAGTTCAGCCTGGCACCCACAGTAAATAATTGAGACTCCTGTTTGTTTGCATGTCTGTGAAGCTGAAATGCAAGTTGTGGCTTGGTGAATTTAGGGACTGTAGCTTGCACAAAGGAACTAACTAACAAAAAAAAAAAAATCCCACTCTGTAATGGACATTTTCTAACACTAATCTTGCCATACAAGATCCTGAATGCTCTCAGGGTCAACATGATCCCTGTTAGGAGTGTCCAGACTCTGAGACCGGAGTTTAGCCCTGCTAAAGGTGATAGCTATAGTTTGACATTTTTTATTAGCTTTGTTTGCTGTTAGGCAGATCAACACTTTGGAACATTAATTTCCTTGAATGTATACCAGAGTGATCTATACCCCTGTTGTTGTTGTGCAGGTGTTTCTTTCTTGACAAACTGCAGGAGAAACTTCCTTCGGATCAGGCCAATGACAGTATGGAGGTGGATGGAGAATACAGTGCTGGTGACCAAATGGAAGTGGATCAACAGAGTGAAAGCATTCACTCAATGATTAAAAGCTGCAAATTCAATATGAAAATGAAGATGATAGAAAGTGCCAGGAAACAGGTGAATATACTGTCTGATAGCTTCCAATTTGCTGAGAAAATACATAGAAAAAGCTGGAAAAGCCTTTTAGGTGGTATTTCGTACCCTTTTGTCAGGGCAAACCTTGTCCCTTTTTGACCCTGCAGTCCAGGACATTTTGAAAACTCAAGAAAGTCGGTTCCACAATGAAAGAAACAAAAGGATAAATGTTAATTACAAAGTTGATTATAATTTGTCATTACTGGAAATGTGCCTGAAATCCCCTTTGATCCACAGATGGTTTTGGACACTGTAAAGGGCAGATAAAGTATCTGTAATGTTTCACTCTTTAATGGAAGGGATGCTTGCAGTCAAGCATTATGCTTTGTATTTACAAATAATTTCTTCTGTACAAGAAAACAAATTCTGATTGAATTAGTATAATTTACTTCAGTCAGCAATGCTGAATTTCTTTTTTTTCCACAGTTTTCATTTCTGCTGTTAGTTAACACTAACAAAGAACTAAAGTTAGGTGACTTAGAAATTTCTGGTTGAATCTGACTGTTGAAATGACTGAAACAGCCTTTTTGATGATGGGCCTTGGGTGTTTCAAGCTTGAGACAAGATGAATAATTAAGTCAAGGTCTCCCATCTTCTGAGATGCTGCAGAAATCTGCAGTCATTAACAAGAGTTTATTTTAAGCAATCTGATAAGCAAATATAACATTATTACTTTGACTATACACTCTTGAAGGAGTAAGTGAAAAGTAAGATTTCCTTTAATGTTACTTCTGTGAAACTTCTCATCAAAACACAAATATAAGTGATTTTCTTAATGATATCTTAAATCAAGTTGGGTTCCCCTATATGTTTGTACTGTAGAGCAGTTAAATGCTTCTTGCAGCTAGAATTATTTTCTCAGTTGTTTAAACCCCTGTTCTCTTTTGGTACTCAAACTTCTCCATTAGCTCAAATGTGGTTCTGAATATGAGACCCAGCAAGCAGTGAGCATCTCTTTGCCTTACTGTAACTTTACTTGTGTTACTTAAATCTTCTCATCCCTAATTTGGTTGTGGGCAGGTTTTAGTGCCTCTTCAGACACATGGTCTGAAAATTCTCTTAATCTGAATACAGAACAGCTTTGCAGTGGCCAAGAAGCTCCTGAAAGACTTGCGCAAGGAAGCCAGATCGAGGGAGGACTGGCTGGTGAGATGGAATTACGCCTATTGCCGCTTCACCCACAGCAGCAGCCGCAACCTGAGCTGTCCTGAACGCGTGCTCTCAGTGTTGAAAACCATCTCCCTGCTTGGTAACAGCCTTTGCTTCACCTTGTTTATTTTACAAAGTTGCTTTGTTGTCCAGTTACCAACTTTTGTTTTTGAATCCCAACAGAAGATACCAAATCAGACTATCTCAACAAGAACATAATGGCATTCCGAAACCAGAATCTTCTTCTGGGTACTACGTATCACATCATGGCCAATGCTCTTCGTCAGGATCCAAGCTGTCTTGAGCAAATTGAGAAAGAAAAGGCTGGAAAGATATCACTAATATCAGGAGAAAGCCTTGAGAACCCTAAAGAGGTAAATGAGAGAGGAAGATATTTCAGAGTCATTATTAGCACAGATTACTACTTCAGTAGGTTGTGACTGCTATTGATCAATACAGAGCATGTGAAACCTGTCTGCTGCTAGCAGTATTTGTCCAGCAACACCAGATAGAGAAAGAAAGGGTGGGGGAAAGTAAAAAAAAAAGGCTGTGGTTGCTGTTTCTTCCAGGTTTTTCTCTCCTGGAGTTTGGCATCACTCTAACCTTTCTAAATAGGAGAATGTTCTTGTGTTTCTCTGTACCTGCATTTTGAGTGGAGGGGGAAGACATAGTTACAGCGTCTGCATGCACAGTGGTGAGACCAGGCTTGGGATCCTCAAAGAATGCCTTGGTTTCAGCTGGGCATTTGTGACCTGCTTCATGCCCCCAGACTGTTCTCTTTGATACAGAGGTATTTATAATACTGATACACTTACTTTTTGTAGGTAATTTTAATGGAATAAAAAAGTGGAATTTTTTTTAAGGCAGAGCACACGCAGGTTGTCTTTGCCTATTTTGGGTAGGTGTGCATTTAAAGAATATGGTACTATACTGTGCTGCAACTAAAATTATATTTGTTGTCAGTTGCCTCACATGCATTGACTTCTTGTCTGTCAAATGGATTAAGGATTTGAAGTACCACTGCTGGCTTATATCTACTAATTTCTAAAGCCACCATGAAGATGCTTACATATGGAATCATAGAATGGTTTGGGTTGAAAAGGACCTTAAATATCATCTACTTCCAACCCCCTTGCTATTGGCAGGCACACCTTTCACTAGACCAGGTTGCTCAGAGCTCCATCCAGCCTGGCCTGG
The DNA here is from genome assembly GCF_017590135.1 of Pyrgilauda ruficollis. Lineage (NCBI taxonomy): Eukaryota > Metazoa > Chordata > Aves > Passeriformes > Passeridae > Pyrgilauda > Pyrgilauda ruficollis. The sequence continues at coordinate 7,492,768 of NW_024524378.1, forward strand.
AACACATCCAGGGATGGGATATTCACAACTTCTCTGGGCAACCTGTTCCAGCAGCTCACCAGCCTCACAGGAAAGAGCTTCCTCCTAATATCCAATCTAAACCTACTCTCTTTCAGTTTGAAGCAATTCAATTTGCTCCTTGCCCTGTCACTACATGCTCTTGTAAAAAGTCCCTCTCCCATCTTCCTTGCAGGATCACTTTTGGGAATATGAACCATATTAGTATAAAACAAGAAAAAAATATTCTTAATTAGTGTTTTATCATTGTTAAAAATAAAGCAGATCAAGAAGAAATTCCTGCAAAAAAAGGTTTTAAATTTTCAGGTGTGTAGAAACTTAAGCAAAAGCTTGAGCTTCATTTGTTAGCTGATTCTTAAAGAGCGTTCTTCTTTAGGCAATCTAAAGGATGAGGATGAAAGTTCTTCTCTGTCAGATGAGTGAGATTGCCATACCAGGAATTTCTGAAAGATTAAGAATCTTACCCTTATTTTATCTTAGTTGAAGCAGCACTCTGACCCTGGTAGTCTCCTCCTACCTACCTGACTATTTAATTTCAGTTACAGCATTTAGTGTGGCCAGAAGGGCCAGGGAAGGGGTTGTCCTGCTGTGCTTAGCAGTGGTGAGGCTGCACCTTGAATGCTTGTGCTCAGTTCTGGGCCCCTCACTGAAAGAAAAACACTGAGGGGCTGGAGCATGTCTGGAGAAGGGCTGCAGAGCTGGGGAAGGGCCTGGAGCACAAGTCCTGTGAGGAGCAGCTGAGGGAACTGGGACTTTTTAGGCTGGAGAAAAGGAGGCTCAGGGAAGACCTCATTGCTCTCTTCAACCACCTGAAAGGAGATTGTAGTGAGGTGAGAGTTGGTCTCTTCTGCCATGTCCCAAGTGAGAGGGTGAGATAAAATGGCCTTAAGTTGTGCCAGTTAGGTTCAGATTGGATATTAGAATTTTTTATTTTATTTTTTAATTAGAGTGGTGAGGCATTGGAGTAAGTTGTCCAGGGCACTGGTGGAGTCACCATCTCTGGAAGTGTTTAAGAAGCATCTGAGTTGGCAGTTGGACAGATGATCTTGAAGGTCTCTTTCAACCTTTATGCTTCTGTGATTCTGTGAAGAATCCTGTCAAGTCACCCATTGCATGAGATGCATTAGAAATGTATTATAAATATTGCTATATTTATAATAGAGAAAAAGGCATCAGATTCAAAATAGTTTGATGCATGCTTTTTAACACAAATTCCAAGTGTAACTGTAGTGCGGATGTTGTAGATATGTCTTAATACGAAAAAACCCTGAAAGTTTTATTATATTTTCTGTTTACTGTTTCCAAAAGTTCCAGTAATGTTAACTTTTCTGCAGTGACAAAAATTGCACTTAACATATCCAAGGACTAATCTAAGTGTATGTAATCCCATTGAAAATTGTAGAAACTAAAGTTCTGGAAATCACTGCTAGAAATAACATCCCGATTTTTTTTTCCTTTATATCAGCTGCTTGGAACATCTTAAAACAGTTAAAGTTTTATCCACTCAAGACTTGCAACAAAGCTCCAGTTACAGAAAGGATTGTTCAATGCTACTTTGGCACTAATGTGTTGTTTTTTTCCTCTTATGGTTGAATTTCAGGTGCTGGCAGGTCTGAACAAGAAGGCTTTTCAGTGTTTCAGCTGTGCTGTGAGGAAGTCTGAGGAGGATGTGCAGTCCTACGCCATGGACCATGTGGACATGGTGGGAGTTGTTGATGCATATATGACGTTGATCAGCTTCTGTGACCAGTATCTGCGCAGGGAAGAGGAAGGCTTGCTTGGTTAGTCAGGATTTCTCCTAAGCTTGTGAGGTGTATCTGTCTGTGGTCTGTGAGTTTTTGCTGTACCAAGGAGGTCTCCGTGAGCAGCACAACTTGAATTTCAGTGGAACAGTTTGAGCTCCAGTTCAGCATTATTTTTATGCCTCCTCTGTTTTTTCACCTCCTCTGTTCCTGCTAGCTTTGGTACTAGTGCATCATTTGTAGTCTTGCTCTTACTTGTGATAAATATATCATATCCAGCAGATGCTTCCCTTGTTCCTTCCCAGACCACTGCAGCCTTGTCTTTAAAGCAGGCAAGATACCAGCAGTGATGCAGCTTCCTGATAAAGCTAATCCTTACAGTCCCCGAGTACATGTGTTGCAGATGTGTGCAGTTCAAACAGATGGGAAGGAGAACAAAGTAAAAATACAAAATACACTTGATAAAAAAATACCAAATTGTAAAGATGAATGTTTCAGATGATCAAAGACATGGAACAAGTGATGGTGTTTCTGATAATTCTTGTTTAATGTCTCTTGGCAGAAATTAACACTGTGGATCTGCAGCAGTTCCCAGCTATTGTGGTGGAGAAAATGATAAAAGCTTTAAAACTGAATTCCAGAGAAGCCAGGCTGAGATTTCCTAGACTGCTCCAAATAATTGAAAGATATCCAGCAGAGACACTGGGTCTAGTGACACTCGAGGTTAGTTGCTTCAATTTTTCTGGCAGTAAATGTTGCTGTAAATCAAATTTTAAAGGTGGGGGTGGGATACATAAAGAGGTTAGACTGGTAAGTTTTGCTTCGGGGAAATCAGATAAATTTTATCCCATCATTGTTCCTTGTCTTTTCTGTATTTTGCTGAGTCTAATTAATGTGGACAGAATTTTTTTCTTAGAAATTTAGCTTTGTATCATTATTCTGATTCCAAATGTTTGTTTGAGAGTTGCTGGAGAACAACTGTGTTATGCTTTGCCTTTTTTTTTCCTTCAGAACAATCTAAATGGGCTGACAAAGGTGGTTAGCATTAGGGTGAGGAATGTGTCTTATTCCTGTAGACTGAGTTTCCTGTATGCAGGAAGCCAGCAGCTTTTCCAGACTAATTCCATGTCACCCACCTTTTCCAGTCCTCCTTCCCTTCAGAGATTACTACAGCTTTGTCTTCTTTGTATTTCCCACTTCCTTCCTTCTTTCCTTCTTCCATAACCTATCTGTCCATTACCATTCCATGGCAGGATACCACGAGCCTTCCCTGCTGTGGTGGGACAGATAAGCTGAGACTTTCTCTGTGACTCATGCTTGCTCCTGCCTTGGCCTGCCTGTCTTTCCAAGCCCATGTCATTGTGCTGCTGCTCCCAGAGCAACAGGCCCTTTGAGAGAAGGAACTCAACTGAGGCAGAAACTCGGATTCATTATCCCAGGGAACTGAGAAAATAGCAGAAATGGCTGAGGTGCACAAGGTGTGGCCATGGAGAAACACCAGTAGTTCAAACAGAACCTGACACCAGCTGACAAATCTCAACAGAAAGGGAGTTCACCAGGCATTTATTTATCCTATCCTCTGTTTTTCTGTGAAATAAATACTGGCAATCTGATCTTAAATTCTATTAGAAATGCTTAAAGATGAACAAAGGACAAAACTGTAATAGGAGTTTCAATGTTCTCCTTCCTGGCATTTTTTACTCAAATCAAGACTTCAACCCAATGGTGTTGGAATTGAATTCCTTTAGATTTTTGAGTTGGTTGTATGTGATGATCAAAAACGGTTGTATTGCATCTTGAGACAAAAACAAATTTGAGTGTAAAGCCTCATATTGATCAACAAGCTGCAAATCTTCATAATGGAAAACCTATTAAGCAGCAGTAGTGGTGGTAGTAGTAGTGATAGTAGTAATTAAATCTGTGCTTCATTGGGGGATGTTTTGCACACCTAGTGAACATTCTGTTTCCTTTTCACGTTTCTCTGTCAGGCTGCACCACGGAGCAGTTTTATTTGTTTGCTGTGTTTGGTATTTTTGAGGAAGACCAAAGATGAAAGCAGTGTCTGTGTTTTTGCAGCTTCCTTCGATTCCCTGTTGGCAGTTCATTGGTTGGATTAGCCAGATGATGGCACTACTTGACAAGGATGAAGCAGTAGCTGTACAACACACTGTTGAAGAGATTGCAAATACCTACCCCCAGGCACTCATCTACCCTTTCATGATCAGCAGTGAAAGTTACTGCTTCAAAGATACTGCAGCTGGCTGCAAGAACAAGGAGTTTGTAGAAAGGTGAATTTGCAATTGGAGTAGCTCTTCTGTATGTTTTTCTTTCAGGAGTGGACAGATTCATTTATTTTTCCTATGCAAACCCTTTTCTTTAGCAAGCACAAGAAATATTAGAGGGTAGTCTTGAGTTTTTGTTTAAAGGCATAGAGAAATGCAATACATCAGCTCTGTCAGTGTCAGACATACTCAGGTTGGTGGCATGAAACTTTATGAAGTGTTGGGAACATATAGTCCCCAGGCTGTTGAAAGATAAAAGTTTTCCCAAGATAAAACAAAAAGACCACAGAGAGGCAACCCCTTTTTCTTTGTGATTCTGTGGTATTGAACATTTGTCATCTTTCTAATACCGGGAGGAAGCAGCTATGTTTAAATAGAATAGGCACCCATACCAGACTTCAGAGAGGGCCGTGAAATGGCTGCAGGTTATCTTGGGAATGACAGCTCTTGGCTGTGGTGTTCTCTGCTTATTCAGTGTGCAATATGCAGCTTCTCTCACAAGCTTTCTCTTGTCCATTTTGGCATGCAGTAATACTTTAGTTAATCCCCAGGCAAAAATCAGTTTCTATCACAAAATGCTGTAGAACCACTCTTAAAATTTTGGGTGTCTTTTTGCCTTTTTCTCAAATTTGATACATTTGCTGAATAAATTTTTGCTTGAAATAAAAATACCAAGTCATGTGTTTCACAGACAGTATCACCCTTCAGTAACTGTCATGACAGGGCACATGGTCTGGTCAATGCCTGTGTCTGTTTCAAGCATGCTTTCCACTCACCCACCAAGTTGCTATTTTCATGGTGGGACGTATAATTTAAAAACTGGCATGTTTAGTCAATATATAAACAGTCATGCAGCCCAAGAGGGAATTCTGAGGGAGTCTTACGTACCTACACCTGAATTGTTTTAACAGATTCTTGTATACAGCAGAGAGTCTAGATGATTGCTTATCTGCAGGCAAGGTGGTGATGGTAGTTCCTGTTGCATTGTGATGCATTTTTCTCTTCTTTTAAAGGATCAAGAATAAGTTGGATAGAGGAGGAGTAGTTCAAGATTTTGTTCGCTCCCTGGAGCAGCTCTCTAATCCTGTAATGATTTTCAAGGTAAAGTGTATTTTTCCCCACTTCCCCTTCATTCCTCTCCCTCTGTTCAGAAGAGCAAGTGCTGGGTGGAGCCTGAAACAGTTCAGTTTTCACCACAGCCACAGGAAGTGGTTCAACTCAGCACCAGCTGACGATGATGATGATGATGATGTCGGGGTGCTGTATTATGCTTTCACTGGTGGTGGACTCCCTCCCTTGTACCAGCTGAATGTTCTGCTCCAGCCCTTTTCAGCTTTCCCCTTCACGGTCTGTGCCCTGCCCCACAGTCAATCTCCCTTAATCGTTCTGAAACCCTTATAGAATTATCATTTGTAGCCAGCTTTATAATTTTGGACTACTTGTATTCAACTACTTGTGTTGTTATGCCCTTTCCCTGCTGGGCATCCCTGTCTATGTTCTGGCTTGTTTGTCCAAACAATTCTTGTCCTGTGTTTTGTGCCACTCCTGGCCTCAGAGAGGCTTTCTTAGCACCAAACACTATGGCAGTAAACATAACTATCATAATAAAGTAGAAACATTTTATCAAGACACAGAACAAAAGGAAAAATATTTCCACAGTCTTTTGGTGCTTTTTTTTTTTTTTTTTTTTTTTTTTTTTTTTTTTTTTTTTTTGTCAAAAGACACACATTAGTTGACTATTAGTAAATACAGTAATTCCAGTGCAATCTGAGTGGCCTACTGAAGAGCAAGGGTCAATAAATCTTTTCTCAGTACTCATCTGTTTTCTTCTCTTTGCAGGATTGGGCTGAGGATGTCAGAAACGAGTTGTCAAAACCTCAGAGGAACAAAAAGAAGCTTAAGGAAATGTATGAAGGAATGTACAGGAATCTGGGAAATTTGGAGACTCCTGGCCTTGGATTGACAAGAAAAAGGTTTATTCAGGTATATGTGGTTACTGGGTAGTGTTGGCATCATGGCTTTTCTAGAAGGCAATAGAAAGTCAAAAGAGGGAACCAGATCACAGCTTTTACAGGTGCTGCAGGACTTGATGAGACTTGATCTAGTCAGGAGTACAGGACTGAGATTTCTTTGCTAGAAGCCATGGACTTAACACAGTTCACTTTCCACTTCTAACTGCCCTGCAGGGATAAATGTTCTGTCTTACACAGCTTCTACCTCTCCTGTCCTGAGTGCTGCCAGGTTCTTAGGACCTGAGCCTCTAATCATCCGTGGGAATCTGGCTTTATTTTTTGTTCCCTGCTGCCAAGGATTTATGAGCACCTTAGGGAGTTTTGCTGTATTATACTACTGTATTATACTACTCCTTAAAGATCACGATACGAAGTTATACAGAAGAATTATGACTATGGAGAATTAAAGAAAATACTTTACAAAACTGACTGAATTCCGAAGTGGTGAAAATCAGCATAGAAAATTAAGTGACACATGTGGCAAGAAAATGTAATTGCCCTAGTATCATATAGAAATTCTGCATATTTTAGCTGACTATTGCAGTTCAAGAACAAAATCTTGATTTGTGATGGTTCTTTGAAAACATCAGCTGTGAAAACTCAAGGGCAGTCAAGAAAGGAAAGCAAATGTTCATCATTGTTAAGAATAGAGAACTAAACATGGATTTGTACATTGGCATAGCAGCCTTCTCTGACTCTGGCTTCTTGAACATTATATTCCTCATCTGCAGTATTCTCGGCACAGATACAGTAAAATTGGCTGAGGTTCAGAGTGGCAAGAAAAATCAGAGGTGCAGAGTAACCACTGCACAAGCAACTTTAGCATTCCTCCAGCTGGAAAAGATGCAATGGTGCCAGATACAGTAAAGCTCTTAACATCAGTCCCATGGTTGGACTTGGTGAACTTACAGGTCTTTTCCAACCCTAGCAATTCTATCAGGAGCACTGAACAGGAAGTAAATACTCTGTGGAAGTGGCAGGTTCAGACCAGTGAGAAGTGTTTCCTCATTCAGTGCACACTTAGGTGCTGAACTCCTGCTGCAGGGTATTGGGTGCTTTCATGGGTTCAAATAGCAAGCAGGCAATAACACGGAGAGGGGGCAGTGCTTCGAGAGCTTTTACATACAAATGCACACTCCTGGCTCCAGAAATCCCTGAGCTGCAAATTGCTGCGGGCAGGAGAGTGATACTCCTGTAGAAGGAGGTCCTGACTGTATGTACTGTGTGTGCATAGCCCCGTGGCCAGGGCGGGTGCATCCAGCTGTCTCCCATTGTGGCCATCCGTGTGTCACATTAGCATTAGATAAACCAACCTGGCTGTCTGCAGGGAGATTCCTTCCCCATGAGTGGGAAAGGTGGAGGATGAGAGTAAGGTGGAGTCAGGAGGAGGTGAGGTGATAATGAAGCAGAAAGGGTAATTGGGAGTTTAGGGGCACACTAGCCCTGTGAATGTGTTGCTGTGAGATAAGATGGGTCTTTGATGATAATGACTTCAGACTTAAGTGGGGGATAAGAATGTGCAGGATGTGCCGGTGACAGGGGTGGGGGTAGGGAGCGGGGAGCAGCTATACGGGGTACATGCACAGCAAGGGACATAGCAGGCATAAGCACAAAGATATTTGTGTTTGGATTATTTGTGTGCCCACACACACACAAAAAAAAAAAATCCATGGCTCTTTAAATGAAATGTGAAGTGTTAGAGCAAGGAAGGTGCTGGAGAGGGATATCAGGGTTCTTTCTCTCTTAAAGAGAAGAGGGAGAGCAGAGAGTAATTGCAGGAGAGTCAAGGTGATGGTGCACAGGCTTTGAAGTCTTTGCTTTCATGATGCATTATTATGAAGAAATGAAGTGTGCTGTGAAAATAACTGTATCATTTCTAGTGTCCTTGCTGGGGAAAAAAAGAAGTTGTATCTTTTGACTGACACATAAAATTGCTTTACTACGTGGAGTACTTCAGCCTCATAATCTGGAAATAGATTTAGTGATAAAGATCTTTTTGACTGTAGCAGTCTCCTCAAAAGGATAATGTTTTTTGTATTTTCATTTACTTCAGTGAAATAGCTGTGTCTTCATAGCTTGGTAGAAAAATGATCAGGCAATAAAACAACATCTTTCCAAGCCATTAATACCCAGTCCAAGAAAAGGAACATTTGGTTTTTCTAGAACCTTGAATTATGAATACAGAAAGTCAATTCAGTTAACTATTTGTAGATAATACTTACTTTGTTCATTAAATGGATCCATGTCCAAGACTTTGCTCTTTTCCTACATCAGGATATTTTAAATACTTCAAAATATGGGTTTATGCATTCTGTGTCCAAAATTACTGCTAGGCAGTAATAAATCCACAAATAATAAATCTGCTAGTAAATAAAATGTGCAAAACATTTCATAGAGTCACAGAATGATTTGGCTTGGAAGGGACCTTAAAGATCATCTGGTTCCAACACCCCCTGCCATGGCCAGGGGCACCTCCCACTAGACCAGGTTGCTCACGGTCCCTTCCAACCTGGCTTGAACACTCCCAGGGATGAGGCATCCACAACTTCTCTGGGCAACCTGTTCTGGTTTATATTATGAATTTCTTCCTAATATCTCAGCAAGCCACATGTATAGATAGGGAGGTATCCTTTTGGTGCTCTTGAGTAGTTTCTAGCACTATGTAAACAGGATTCTTTTCTATAAATGATTGTTAGGCTTTTGGGAAGGACCTGGATCATCATTTTGGCAGAGGTGGTTCAGAGCTGTTGGATATGAGGACTAGTGACTTCGATGCGATTGTAAATTCTCTCCACCCAAAAATGATCAAAACCCATAAAGAACCTGGAAACCTCAAAGAATGTTCACCATGGATGAGTGAATTCAAAGCTGAGTTCTTGAGGAGTGAACTGGAGGTTCCTGGTAAGTTCCTGTTCAGTGTCGATGGTGAATTTCCCTTAAAAGAAAGTTGCTCTTGAGCTTTGTTTCTTATATTGGCTACATGACCCTTCTTTCTGGCCTTAAGCCTTATCTGGCCTTACTTGAAATAATTCTGTTCACTCATTATCTCTTAAATCAGTTCTTAAGCTGTAGTCCTGATTTTTAAAATTGTATCTTAAGCTTGTATCTCTTACCTAAGAATTTAGTGTTTTTCTAAAGGCCTGACTCCAGGAAATCTGATATATAAATCTAATACATGTTTAAATTTAGTTTGAAAAAGGTTGTGTCTTCTGAAACCATCAAGAGCTCGATTCTAACAGCTAAACAAGGAAAGAATATCAGTAATTCACAGATAAAATCATACTGTGTGTATGTTGGATCTTTTTTACGCGTTTAAAAGTATTTTATTCATAGTTGTCATTCTACCAGTTTGACAAAACATTTGGATGTGTGTTCTGGTGTTAAACACACTTTAAAATAACATCAGGCTATGTACTAATATTTTTTTTCCACAACCACTTCAGGTCAGTACGATGGAAAAGGCAAACCACTGCCAGAGTACCACGCAAAAATCTCTGGATTTGATGAACGGGTATGTTTTTAAGATTGAGTCAAAATCCTGTGGGGTGTAAATCTGTGTCCATGTAGCATTTGAAGAATTTGGTAGTAGCAGGGTCATTGCTTGTTTACATGTCTTGCCGCATACAGAGGAAATGCTGCAAGTGGGCATTTGTTTTTCTGTTATAATTGAGTAACTTGATTATGTCATCTAGGAATGACAGACATGCTTAATTCCAGCAATTATTCTGTAAAACCAAGTCTTCTGTCACAAATATTTTTCTTCTTCCTGTCTTTTCCCAAGATAAGTGTGATGGAATCCTTGAGGAAGCCAAAACGTATAACGATCCGAGGCAGCGATGAGCAGGAGTATCCTTTTCTTGTCAAAGGTGGTGAAGACCTGCGACAAGACCAACGCATTGAGCAGCTCTTTGATGTAATGAACATTATCCTTTCCCAAGATGCTACATGTAGCCAAAGAAATATGCAGCTAAAAACTTACCAGGTCATCCCCATGACAACAAGGTAGGCATTTATCTTGAAGGGACAGAAATCCTTATGTTAACATCTATTAGTTTTAGGATGTTGGAAAGTGAGAATTTTGTGTACCACATTCAGATTGAGAGTATTTTGTGCCTTGGCTTAATTTTTTTTTTCCTTTTCCTTTTAAACAACATTGAAATTGCTTTGTCTGGAAACTATTTTTTCAGAGTACATTTAAATTGGTAGCTTTTAACCTTCTTTTAACAGGCAATAGAATGTATTGCTTCCCATTTGTGATGTTCCTCTAAAGTTCAGCTCTGAGCTACTTGTTGTCTCTGACTTACTTTATTTCAGACTGGGACTCATCAAGTGGCTGGAAAATACTTGTACCTTAAAAGAATTCCTTAAAAATAGCATGTCTGAAGAGGAAGATATCAGCTATTACAGGTGATGCTTGGTTTAACTGTCTGCTCTAATAGAAACCACTACTAATGGGTTTTTGGATAACTGACAGTCTTGTGGCCGGATTTTCTTTTTCCTTTTTCCTTTTTTTTTTTTTCCTTTTTTTCTTTTTTTTTTTGTAATTAAAGAATAAAAGAAAAGCATTTATAAGCAAGGAGGCAGTTTGTACTTCCTGACCCAAATTAGTAATTGGCAACTGTTTGTTTAATGAGTGCCATTGTAGCTGGAATATCCTCCACCCAGCTTGTTTAAACAAGAGACTTATAATTATAATCGTATGTGACGTCATTATCATCACCATTTCCTTATCAGCAGATTGATTTTACAAGCAGAGGATTTTGATCTCTTGATTTGATCAGGCAGGAAATGGACTTAGGTCAATGAGGGGCAGGGGAAGGGAGTAGAGGCAGAGCTATTGAGAACCTGAGTTCAGCAGTGAGTCAGTGATGGGGGATGGAACTTGGCAGCAAATGCACAGAACTCAACTGTAACAGAGCACTTTCTCTGACTTGATACAAATGCTGGGTTTGAATAAACTATATTGCTTTCTCGTGATTGTAATTGCAGGTTGAGAATTTGTAAAATTTAATTTAATTTAATTCTGGCATTTCAGCCTAGTTCTGTCCTGGAATTTACAAATGTGGTTTAATTTACAAATGTGATTCTCAGTTACATAATCTCTGTTTGGGTTTGTCTGAGTGTTGTCACCATTTATTTTTACTAGTTAACATTTATGAGGCAGGTTGGAGGAAACTCCAGCGTGGAGGCTGGACTCCAAAGAGTCTTTATTTCTAAGGTTATTTGATTTGTGAGCAGTTTAGTAGCTGCTAGAGTTCCTGCATTACTGCTGTCTGATTCACTGTTGTGAACAGCAGTGGTGTTATGTTGATCTCAATTCACTGAGTGGGAAAGTGAAAGAAGACTCAGATGGAACCATCTTGTGAGGGGAGGAAATTTATAATATGCTCAGTGTAGGAGATCAGTGTATTTCTAAAAGCAGGTCATAATTTATTTTTAAGAAAACCCTTTGCTTTATTGTTTATACAGACTTTAATATTTTCCTGTATGTCATTCAATCAAGACAAATAAGACATTTTAGACTGAGCTATGTTTAAGTGACAGCACTCACAAAGGAAAATTTTGGTTGGGATGGGGGGGAATAACTTTCTGAATTTTTGAAATCCTTTATCCCAAAGTGATGGGTTACAGTCTATAACTGATAAATGCTTCTTAAATGGAAATGGCATTCTCAATCTCAAAACATGCTTTGGAAGGAAGAGAGGAGGTGGCTGCTCTGCTAAGTTGAGAAATAGACGTTTAAGGTCTGATGTATTTAGTTAAGATGGGAGAAAAATATCAGATTCCTAAGCAGTGCAACTAATGAATACTGGTTTCTTGTGGATCAATACCCCAAGTTCAAGCACCCATTCCTCCTCTCTTGTGCACTCTGAGGAGATACCAACCTGCCTTCCTGCATTCCCTGCCCATTTGGCGGTATAAAAGGCAGCATGTACCGTGGTGTACTACATAATGCTTTTCAAAGGCTACAAGACTGTAAAAAATAACTTTCCCTTCCTGGAGAAATTATTTTGGATCATTCTTCTGGGGGTACTTTCAGTGCCTATTGACAAATTAGCACCTTTGAGATGTCTAATCTTCTGTAAGATATGACTGAAGTGTTTTCATAACTGGGGCAAAGGAGATGAATGGATGAGCCTCTACTCTGCATAAACTTCATTTCCATAGCAAGGCTAAAATTAATGTAGGCTGTAGCTTCCTGACTTTTCCTTTGCATAAAAATCTCATGGGTCAGAGCAGCACGCAGCCTGTGGATAACCAAATAGAGAGTGGTGAGATCATACAGGGAAATCATCGGTGCTTTTCTTTTTTTGTCCCTAGCCCAAGAGGACCTCGTGCTACCTATTCTGAGTGGCTGTCCAGGATGGGTGGGAAAGCACAGGGCATCTCTCGATACCATGCTATGTACAGGTAGGTTTCAAAAGAAAACTGCCTGGGAAATATAGAGTGTGCAGAGATGTAGAAATTCCAGGAAAAAAAAAGTATGATCTGCATTATGACATGATGGCTAGAGCTGATTTTTGCTCATTTTACTGCTTTGTCTTCCTGGAGATGCTTTGCAAAATTCCTCTTGCCAAAAATCCTACCAGAGTACAGGAACGCTTCCAGAAGCTTGCTCACTTCCTTTAGAAAGTGTCTAGAAGCAGATGCTGCTCTTCAACTTTATTTTCTAGGCGTCTTGTTCCTGATTATGCAGTTAGGTAGGCTGCCTCAGAGCCCAAGCATCTGCTGGAGTTGGACAGAGAAAATCACCATGATTCACTGAGAATTTAAGAATATTTGATGGTTTAGGTCCCAACTTGAGCATCCTCTCAGAGGAATTTCCACCCCTACCTAGATCTAGCTCTGTAAAGTGAAGTGTTCAGAGCATTTCTTATAAGCTTATAACCTGCTTAACCAAGTGTCTTGCTTTTTAAAGGAAAACTTTGACTTGTTTAACTGAATTAATATTTGTATTCAGATCCAGAATGTGCTTTTGAAGTAATTCCCAATTACCCCCACTCATCTCCAGTCTGCTGCACCAAAGGGCTGTCCTCTATTTCTCAACTGCTCCTTTCAGAGGGAAGTAGACTGGAAGGAAAGCACCCGGCACGTCAGCTCTCACAAGCATTCAGAACTGGATATGGGCTAGGACAAAGCCTCCTTCCCCAAATCTGCATGGCATGAGTCCCTCAGCACCAGATCTTCAGTTTGTTGCTTCCCCTCTGCTGCACTACTGTCGGGTGTCAGTATAGCCTCAGCCTGCTGCTGAGAGATGTAACTGGGGCCTTCATTCCTCTGCCTGCAAGAGACTGCCCAGCCAGAAAGAACATGATCGTCTTGCTTTATTAAAACTTAACCCATCAACTTAATTTGGAGGAGAATACACAAAACCACATACTCTTTTGTATTTAGAAATGTCAGTCTTGGAAATAACTGCTGGGAGAAAGGGAGAAGGAGGCACTTCTAATACCAGACAAGATTTGGGGGATGAGCCCTTTGTGGCTTGCTGTACTGTTTAGTGGAGTAAGCACCGCACGCTGCTGCGGTCATGAGCGTATCTTGACTTTCAGCATCCAGCAGGCTCTTGCCTCAGCAGCCACCTTTATTTCTCCCCTACTTTGCAGGAATGCCAGCCGTACAGAAGCAGTCACATCCTTCAAAAGCAGGGAGAGCAGCGTTCCAGAAGACCTGCTGCGGTAAGTGCTGCTGATGGCTGCGCGCTGTGCAGCAAATGTTGGTGTTTGTCCGCATTCAACGAGCGGGTTCTGTTTTGTTAAGGCGAGCCTTTGTGAAAATGAGCACATCTCCCGAGGCCTTCCTGGCCCTGCGCTCCCACTTTGCCAGCTCCCACGCACTGATGTGCATCAGCCACTGGATACTTGGGATTGGAGACCGGCATCTGTCCAACTTCATGATTAACAAGGAGACAGGTGGCATGGTGGGAATAGACTTCGGATACGCTTTTGGTGCAGCCACACAGGTATTTGTTTTCAACTGATTTGTTACAGCTTTTGCATTTGTTATGTGTGATTACACATGATCTCAGTACTAAATTTGATGCTCTTCAATTGCCATTGTTCTGGTGCAAAATCATCTTGACAAGTTATTTCTAGTCAATTGAATAAAATATCTGAGTCCAGATATTCTCAGACAAGCAGTGAGCTACAGAACTCCACAGAGTCAGTATGGTGGTGTTTCACATGGTTCAGCTTTGGATTCAGTCATTGAACATTGAACTGAACATTCATGACTAGAGCTTTGATGTCACGACTTGGTTCAGTTCTACTTTTGCACATTATTTTCAGTGAAGTGACAAAGAGCGTTTCAGAACTTAAAAATTAAAAAATATTCCCATCTAATCCTTCAGTTCCAAGGCTTCTTACTTCTTGTTTTCTTTTGACTGTCCTTCCCCTTGGCTAGTTTTTGAGTGTGCCGGAGTTGATGCCCTTTCGCCTGACTCGCCAGTTCGTTAATCTGATGATGCCAGTGAAAGAGTGGGGACTCATTTACAGCGTGATGGTGCACGCCCTGAGGGCTTACCGTTCAGATCCAGACCTCCTCATCAGCACCATGGATGTGTTTGTAAAAGAGCCTTCTTTGGACTGGAAGGTGGGTGTCCTCTTTCACTTTTCTTCTTGTGAAAATTCTTAAACTGTAATAAGAATAAAACTGATGAAAAAGGAAGTATTCCTTGAGGCTCACTCTCAGTACTCCTTTTATCTTTCTTTGTTTTATCTTTTTTTGTTCTCAGAGAAACCGAACTTAAAAGTATTTAAAATGACAGAATTCTGTATTGATGCACAAAAAACAGTAGCATGTGTCTGTGTTATCAGTGTACTGTTCTTTATCTTTCATGATAGTCCTAAAGACATGGGTAACTCTTGATCACGTTATGCCACTTATGGCACCAGCATAAATACTTTCAACTTTCTGCATTCAACCTCTTAAATTTATGTAACAGCACTGTATATATCAAACTAATAGTTACAGAGAAAAAAATCTGAAACTAGTTGCACTTCAGCTCTAAATTATAGTCATAGGCAAGTTAGATATTATCTCACTGCTTTGTCCTCCACTGCATCTGCAGTTAAGATACTGGCTTGACTTGCTATGATCTGCAGCTTAAAAGCCTGTTTCAAGTGTGTGATTTATGATAAACAGGACAAATACATTTTCTCCTTAGAACTTTGAACAAAGACAGCTGAAAAAAGGAGGAACGTGGATTAAGGAAATAAACACATCTGAAGTAAACTGGTACCCTTTGCAAAAGGTTAACTATGTCAGAAGAAAGCTTACAGGTGCCAATCCAGCAATAATCACTTGGTAAGATGCTCTCCCTTTGCTTTAAACTGCTCCACTAAGAGCTTTGGAAGGCTCCTGTGTCAGATTTTGCTCCCTTTGGATAGAATGGCAGCTAGGAAAACAGAAGAGACAGGGCAAAATTTCAGCAAACCTTCTGTCAGAATCATTTTGGTCCACGTACAAGCTCTCTGAATCACCCTGCCAGCCAAAACACCAGATATCTCTGTGAGTTTTCTTGCTCCAGCTCAGGCCTTCTGAGCAGTTTTACTGCTCCTGGCAACACATGCCTCCCCTCCCTGTCAGGCTGCTCAATCTCATACTCCTCAGTCCCGCTGTTCTTTATGTTTGTCTCCACCGCTTTCAGGGTAGGGATATTATTTAAAATAATATATGCTTCTGATGGGGGATTGCTTGAAATGGAACCTGTACTAGCTGTAGGGGAGGCATAGGAGAAAGCTGCTTATGAGAAACATCAAATTCAAATCTGGTGGCATTCTCAGGTTATTTATGTCAGTCTAGTCAAGTCTGGCTCAAGCCAGAATGTCTTTTAAGTTCAGTTAAAAGTACAATTAATCCCTTCCATCCTCTCTTAAAAAGTCATTTGGATTAATCAGGGGAAAGACAGAAAAGCAAAGAAAGCAAGCCTGTTTTAAAACCATACAAATATTGAAAAGTGCAGGACTTGGGAGGAGTCCCTTTTGCGGTCAAGGCTGAACTGGAAGAGGCAGCAAAATACTTGTTATAGGCACAAATCAGGAGAGCAGGTAAAGAGATCAACAGCTTGGATGTGAACTGCTGCATCCTTCTTTCAGCTGGAGACCTTTGACAAGATTGGCATATTATGGTAAATACCTGCTAGTAAAGGACCCCTGAAATTACCAGTCTTTACTGGCCAAGCCTTCTACAGCTCTTGAGCAGCCTCCACATCTTGATCTCAATTCCAGCTTTATTTTTCAAGTGCTGTTTTGTGTTTAAAAATCCATCTCAGATTTTTTGCTTGTTTCTTTTAGTAAGAGCTTATTTTTGTGTTCTCAATTTCAGCGATGAGCTGCGCCTGGGCCATGAGAGGTCGCCTGCTTATAATGATTTTGCAGCTGTGGCTCGTGGTAACTCCAATCATGATATCAGAGCCAAAGAGCCAGAGGATGGACTTTCAGAGGAGACCCAAGTGAGATGCCTCATCGATCAAGCAACAGACCCCAATATTCTTGGCAGAGTTTGGGAAGGATGGGAGCCCTGGATGTGAGGAACTGCCATCTACATCCCTGTCTGCCAAGGGACCTGTACCCTGAAACACAGCTGCAACTAGATCAGAATTTTAAGGCCAAAAAGGAAAAAAACAACTCTTAACTATTTTTATCACCAGTTAACTTGACTAATAGAGAAAATAAACTTTTTGTATTAAAGCTGTATTCAAACAGTAATTTTTGTTTCTTTTTTTAAAATTACTTTTCTTGTGTGTGGTTCCATAACAAAGCAGCTTTATTATCTTTGTGTTAAAATCAATGTAGAAAGAACTGGGGAGGCTGTAGAGCTTAAAGATTTATTTGAAAAGCACTGGGATCCTTCAGTGGAAAGCACAAATTCATACCCCGCAAACTTGTGGGCGTCAGTGCAGTGATGTAGTGAGTCTGTGCTTTTTTTTTGCAGAGACCTTGATGACAGTCAACTGAAACCATTCTGCAGCCACATATTATTTGTAGTTAAAACTTGCAGATTTTCCTATCAGTAGTATCAGTGGACCACATGGTGAAATCAAACAGAAAATGGCTCTTAGCTCTAGATAACACCTAAAGTATCTGAACAGCTTTTTCATTACTGGATAACAAGATGGTAATGATGAGACTGTTTTTAGCAATTAGAGGTTATACCCTGTTATCTTTGTCCTTTGGAAGTCTGCACTGCTCACACTGTGTTATTTCCAAATTATTGTTTGTCCCAAGCCAGAAGTGGTCACTGCCGACAGAGCTGAGCACGGTAAGCTTCTTGCCATAACTGCAGCACGGCACAGCAATGTCTGCTGCACTTTGGAATTTGCTTATGCCAAACTGTGGAGCTTGTGCCAGGTGTGACTCTGTCTCCAGCAGCCAGTTCTCAGGTGTGCTGGTTTTGGCTGGGATTGAGTTAGTTTTCTTCAGAGTAGCTGGAGTGGGGCTGTGGTTTGGATTTGTGCTGGAAGCTGTTGATAACACAGGGATGTTTAATTTCTGCTGAGCAGGGCTTGCACAGAGGCAAGGCTTCTTCTGCCTCACACCGTGAGGAGTCCAGGGGTGCACAGCCAGGATAGCTGACTCCCTGACCCAAGGGCTATCACATACCACAGGGTGTCATGCTCAGCGTGTGGAGCTGGGGAAAGGAGAAAGAGGGGGAGATGTTCAGAGTGGTGGTGTTTGTCTTCCCAAGTCACCATCATCCCAGCTTTCCCAGGGAGGGCTGACCACCAACCTGCCTGTGGGAAGTGGTGAATGAATTCCTTGTTATGCTTCGCTTGTGTGCACAGCTTTTGCTTTAACCTATTACCTGTCTTGATCCCAACCCCTGAGTTTTCTCCTTTTCCAGTTCTCTCTGGGGGGATTGAGGAGAAGCTCTGTGGGGCTGAGCTTAAGCTGCAGCATGAGCAGTGAGGGAGAAAGAGAATTCTCTCAAGCACTACTGTTGCTCATTACCCAGATTTACTGTAGGATATAGATTTCATTGAGGCTTTTAATAATTATCATAAAGGATGTAATAAAAATGAGTCTTTGCCCTTTCACTGCCTACACGATTTCCCTCCTGCCTCTGTGACACTGGGGCAGTTCTGGTCTCTCTGAGGGCCACGTCTGCTGCTGGCACCAGTCTCAAATGAATCCGTCAGCTGGAGAGTAGGGAGATCTGCCTTCTGGATACAACTCCATGAAAAACTCACAATGAGGAAGATTGCTGAGGCCTAAAGAATGGGGAGGGAGCTTTTTTGTTTCAAATACATTCCAGCAACAATTACTATTTGTTATCTTTCTTCTTAATAAACATACTCAATGGTTTGTGTCAATAGTGTTATAAATCAATACATTTGAAACATTTTTATCACTTTATTAATTAAAAATATTGTTTGGATATATTTTTGTAGAGGAAACATTGAAAAATAAAAATAAACTTTCAGCTGTATACCTCATTTAAAAAGTTCATTTAGGGCACTTAATCACAAAAAGCTTCCACATTTACCCATTTATAGAGATGATAATTAGTGGGCAGTGAGGTGGGTTTTTTTCATAAAAGAGTTTAATACAGTCTGTTCTTATATACACTTCAGTAAGATGTCATGGTGTTTTGTTCTTTTGATCTCTGCTACCATTTAGGACTGCAATCTTATGACTAAAACTTGGTCAGGTGAGGTACCTTGGCTTTCGTGCTGTCACTCTACAAATATGAGAAAGTTTAAAGCACAATAAAAAAGGCAACATGAAAAGGCAGGGGACATTTGGAAATTAAGTGGCTGGGTGTACGAGGTGTTTAATGGCACTTGTGGCACATACCTCAGATAGTTATTGGGTACTTTGACCTGCGCTGCAGAGGACAAAGTTTAGGTTTATACTTTAACGAGGCACTTCTCGTAGGACTTCTGATACCCTCAGCAACAGCAGATGTTTGTGCACAGCAGGCCTCCCCCCTTGGCCTTTGGGAAGGGGAGTTCGAGTGCAGCCTGGCCCTTCCTGGGGGTCCCTGGGGTCCATGTGAACGGCCCTCAGGCTGGGGGTGAGACAGGCAAAAGTGACACATGTTCACGACAATTTAAATAGTTAAAAGCTCCATTTTGGCCCTAGAATAAGCACAATAGTGGGAAGCCTCAGCTATGTCAGCCCTTATTAGTCATGTGTTTGTCAAGATCATGTGTCAGCTGAGGCACAAAGCACGAGGCTGCTGGGTCTTCAACACAGAGGCACATCCTGTGCAGAGCAAGTGGAGTTTCCCTAACTTTCTTTAGGGAGCTTTCACCGTGAAGCTGAATGGTCCTGGAAATAACCTCCAGCACAAGTGAATGGCAGCTGCTGTCACCAGGCCTGGCTGCTCTCAGTGAGATGCAGCAGCTGAGTGGAAAGGCTGGAGCCAGCCTGTGCAGCAGCAAGGAAGGCGCTGCCACAATGCAAACCTCGCATTGCTGGGCTCAGTGCTTTACAAGGCAGGTTTATTTGGCTCCCAGAAAAGAGTTAAGATGATGTGAAGATCAGAGTTAGAGTGCATCAGGTCTCATGATGCAAAACAAAACTTGGGAACTATTCACAAGCAGAGCAGAGTATTTCCTTTGCAGATTAAATAACCAGACGGATGGGCACTATATCTGGAAACCCATTAGTTATAGCTAAAATGTTATGTAAAACATTAGCATATATTCTCACTAGGTTTTTCTTAGAGTATAGAATGATGTCATGTTTAAGCTAATCCTTACCATCCCTGCCAATCTTATAATTTCCCTCTAGCTAAGAATAACAGTACTGCTGAATCCAGAGGAAAACTCTGGAACTGCCACCTACTGTCCCCTTTCCCAGCTGACAGAGAGGTTTCTGCATGCTGTTCTTGTGCTCAGGACTTTCCCCCTTAGCCCCCACCACTGCCCCCCAGTTTAAATGTTATCTTGAGGTCTCTGTGGCTGAGAGGTGATACAGCACCAGCACACATTTGGGCACAGGAAGGAGGGTATGACTTTCCACAAAAAAAAAACAAAAAAAAATTGGGCTCATATTCAGACATGGAATAAGGAATTTCCTACAGCTCTTCTGGTCTCACACTTAGGGTTTGGCCAGCTGCTTTCAAAAGTAAGTGTCTATATATAGGGACACTTCTCCCCAAAACTCTTGTTTTTCAAAATCAAGGATAAGGATTTATTACCTCTGCTTTAAAACTTTTTTTTTTTTTTTTTCACCCGAGGCTGAGGGTCTGCTGAGTCACTTTATTAATACTGTGCCTCATTTGGAAATTACATGGGCTTTAAAATTTAAATTTTTGAGTTATGCTGCTTGTAAGAAATGGCACCGATGCAGAAAGCTCACACCCTGGCAGACACCCACAGCACCAAATGGTGTCACTGGTCTTGTAGCAAAACTACCAAAGAGCCACACCTTATGTGTCCAGAAAAGGGTGTTTAGAGGGATATTTTCTTGTTGCAAAAAGTTGGGAAGTTTTTTGGGTCACAGAGATGATCAGAGAGTTGAAGCACCTCTCCAGTGAAGGCAGGCTGAGAGGTTGTTCATCCTGGGGAAAAGAAGATTCTAGGAAGAGCCTTTCAGTACCTACAGGGAGCTTGCAGGAAAGACTGAGAGGGACTTTTTATCAAGGTCTGCAGTGACAGGACAAGGAGCAATGTTTTAAAACTGAAAGTGGTTAGGTTTATATTAGCTATTAGGAGGAAATTTTTCCCTGTGAAAGTGATGAAACACAGAAACAGAAAAGGCATGGATGCTCCATCCCTGGAAGTGCTCAAGGCCAGGCTGGATGGGGCTCTGAGCAACCTGATCTAGTGGAAGTTGTCCCAGCCCACGGCAGGGGTGTTGGAGCTATGGGTGTTGGAAGATGAACTTTAAGGTCCCTTCCAATCCAAACCATTCTGATAACATGAAGGAGTGGCCATAAGGGACTGGAAAAGTTTTGGTTACAGTTTCCACATTATTTACAGGGTGGGGTTTTTCTTCATCTTTTTGATGGGATAGAAGAGGGCAACATTGACTCTACTTGTCCATTACACTCACAGTAAATTATTGCACACAGATTTCATTGGATTACACAGAAGATGTAGCTGTCAATTTGATCACATGAATGGAAATCCATTAAAAACCTGTATCAAGAAAAAGTTCTGAGTATCCACTGAAGAGTGTTAAGAAACAAGGAGCACAGGTTCTGAGGCATTTTGCTGCAGTAGAGCACTTGGCCTTTTAGGAGCCTGGGTATGTGGATGACCTTATTCAGCAGCTCAGCAGCCACAGGTGCAGCTGAACAAACCCAGCCCGGGCTGACACCGCTGGGGCTTAAATGCCTGCAGCAAGATGAAACACAGAGCTTCAACTAAATGAGCTAAAAGGAAAAATCCTTTCAATTGGTATCAAGTTCTTCAGCTCCTAAGAGTAGGGAGGCCACAGGCACAATCAGTGCAATGATGTACGAGTACAGTACCAGTGCCAAGCAAAATACCGTGACAGCGCTTGAGGACAAGGCAGAGACACGAGCCCTGGCAGGGGTGGCACGAGCAGGCAGCAAGGGGCTGTCCAGCAGTCACTGTGCTGGCTGACAAGGGCCAGCACCAACCTCAGGCAGGTACTGCTACTCCCTAGGAGTGTGCAGGCAGGTTTTTTGACTCTCCCTAGACAACTTGTACCTCCTCCTTTAGGTGTCCCATTCCCTTGCCAGCCCCCGTGTGCCATTGCTGACTTCCAGCTGATGAATGAAAGGATACATGCACTCCTGCTGCTTCTTGCAGGGAGCAGGAACCCAGCAAACCAGTCCTTCACCTATTTCCCTCTTGTCAGCTTGGTCCTCACCCACGAATCCCCCAGGACCTGAGGTCCTGCTGGTGCTGTCCCAAGTCCATAACATCAAAAGGAGACACTTAAGCTTCCCAGGCACAGCCTTGCCATGCTCCCAGTCCCACTGTCCCAAAAAGTCCTGCATGCCTGGCTGGGTTGCTGGAGGTGAGCATGCTGAGGCATTACCCTGTTTCCTTACCTTCCCTGAGTGGCCTGTCCTCTATTTATGAGTAAAATCCAGTCAGAAAATAGTGTGATTTAAGTGCTGTCCCTGAAGGCGGTGTTCCTGGTGAAGGTGTCCCTGGTGTTTCTCAGATTCACAGCCAGCAGTCCAGAGTAAGTTTAAGTTTTGTCTTTTTTCTGCTTCTTAGAGAAAGGTTTCTTGTCCTTTCTTGCTAGGTTTAAATATTTTCCTTGATTTGGAGCATGAACCTCTAGCAAGTTTTAAAGAATTTATTCTGATGATCACCTGCTTCTTACTGCTGTATAAAATGACTGGATCCCAGAGACAAGCCGTGACTCCGTGGGTCAGGTACTCAGCAGGACAAATGAGGGAAATCAAGGGCTTGTCTGTACTTCTCTGCTCATGAAATTACATATGCAGATGGGAACAGATTCAGCTGCTGAGATGCTAGACAAATCCACCCCAGGAAACAGCAGGGCATGGATCTCATCCTGCCTCCAGTGCACTGCTTTACTAGGTGCCAGGTATCACTTGCTCACATGCTCCTGGGTGCTTCGCTGCAGGTGCTGCAGCACCCCAGGCTTTCACATCCTGCATGACACGTGGGAGAACCCCCTCAAACATTCTCCTGAAATCACTCATCCCAGGCACAGCAACAAACACAGCCAACTCATCCTCCAGGGGGTGGCTCCTGCTGCTTGGGTTTGTGGGACAGGCATTGACAGGTCCTGAACACACCTCCAGGTCCTAAAGACCCCGCAGGCAATGCTGCACCCTCTGTGATGGGGCTTAGATGTGACACAGGTGGCTTATATTGAGGTTTACACAGCAGTTCTGGGCCTTCTGTTGAGGGATTTTGAGAATGTAACTGCCAGGAGGCAAGGCGCCCAGTGGGGGTCGGGTGACCTGGCTGGGAATTAGGTGTCTTTTTTGGAGTAACACATGATGGGCATTAAATAGGCGTGTTCAGGCTGGCACAGTGGCATGCCAGCACTGGCTGACCTTTGGGTAAGGACTGCGGTGAGCTGGAAGTGTAAGACAGCTCTGCAAGCAAACAGTTAATTGAGTGCTTTCCAAGACAAATCATGATTTTATGACTACAATGCGTGAGATCTCACCCCTTCCAGCAGAGCAAGGGGGGAGAGACAGCAGATATCAGACTGTATCTAATTTCTGAACTACCTTCCCATGCCTCATGCACGCACTCCTCTGCATTTCATACAGAGTGAAAGGGTCCAGGAGCACCATGTTCCCTGCTGGATAGCCAAGCCGGGGACAGGTGGTGCAGAGCTGTGGAGTTGTGCATCATGAACAGACCTCAGAGAAGGTCTGGGATATATAGAAGACAAAAAATAACATGTAAAATGGTTTGGGGTATATTATTTCATTGACAATATGGAAAAAACAAAAGCAACCATTTCTTGTGTTACTGTCAAGTTCAGAGGTTAATGCTGGTGTAGATGGAGGTGTGTAGATAGAGGTTGTATGATCAATCCTCTGACGAGAAAGGAAATCAGGTTAATTTAAACATAACACATCTGGCAGCGCTAGAGTTAAAAGCAAACCCTCTCCAAGCGAAACCTTAGCTGCCAGATGTAAAACCCCACCTGCCAGGCACTGCAACACTTAAACCGATCCCACAAGCCTTCCCACGTGGAGTTTACATCCAAGGGGAGAGCATGTACCAGTCTTGTTCCCAGCTACTTATGTTAAAATACACACCCCTGTGATAAACAGCTGCGGTCCTGCAACAGCTGCGGCGGCGGCAGATGGAGCCCTGCCCGGAGAGGGGCAGCAGGCCCGGCATGACCGGCACGTACCCACGGTCCCCAGAAAGCCACCTCCGGGCGAGTGGCACCGCGCTCCGCAGGGCACAGCTCCGTGCCAGCAGCGTCAGCTGGGTGCTGGGGCTGGAAACTCGGCGCCTGGGATAGTCCTATCTTAAATATAGAGGGGTCTTCTGGAAGATAAATATATAAGTAAATATTTTTTTTAAAAAAGTAAATTTAAGGGCGTTTTGTTGTGTGTTTCTTTGGTAATTCAGTCAGTGGAGCACCTGGGGGTGGAGCCAGGGTTTTAGAAATTATTATGTAACTAGAAAACTTATCTTTTAGCTGCAGGTATTTTCAGTTTTCTGGTATTTGCCAATTAAGTAGTAGTTTGTGGGATGCAAGGGGGGCAGGGGTCAACAACATGCATAATAACTTAATGAAAGGTTTTAAGAGGCATAACTTCACGCAGAGAGCATGAGGCAGCTAAAGATGCCTCAGAGACCCCTGTCCCACCAGAGGGTCCTGCCAGACGAAATCCAAGTGGCCACCCTCTCCCCGGAGCGGGGGATTTACATCCTCCTCGGGGGAAGCTGCCTGCGCTCCAGCGAAGGGAGCTGAGCCTCCGGAGGGCGCTCGGGTGATGCACAGAGACACGCGTGGGGCAGGCAGCATCTTCCCCGTATCGCTCCATCCCAGGCGCCGCCGGGGAAGCGCGTGGGGGGATGCAGCGCGGTGCTGGTGTCGGCGGCGGGTTAAAATCAGCTTGTTCAGCCAGCTTTTCCGCTGGCCCGCGCGGGAAAGGGAAAATCAACGCTCAGCCGGGGGAATGGGGCGCCGGTGCCGGCGTCGGGGCAGCGCTCCCCGGGGACGGGACGGTGCGGGAAGGGCGGCAGGCGCCCCAAAGGCACCCGCACCGTCCCATGCCCGTGGTGGGGGCACCTCGGACCGCGGCCACCCTCCGCCGGGAGGTGGCAGCTCGCAGCGGCGGCAGCCCTGCCTCCGCGGCCGCGCACCCCACCCGCTCCCGCCCCCGGGTCCCCGGGGGTGCCGGGAACAGTCGTTCCCCGTCATTGGGGCAGGAGGCGGGGCCCGCGCCGTATAAGAAGGGACCGAGCGGGCGTTTCACTCCCAGGTCCTGAGACGCCTTGTCCCATCCCCGCCTCCTACCGCTGCTCACGGCGTGACCCGAGCCCGGATCGGCCCCCTCGGGGAGGCGACGGCGGGGCTACAGCGGCAGCGCCGGTGCCACCGAGCAGTAGCAGCGTGAGCAGCGGCGGCAGCGGCAGCAGCAGCAGCCCCGCTCCCACCTGCCCGTGACAGAGGCTGGAGCTGCGAGCGTCGCGGAGCGGCGTTTGGTGCCCGCGCTCCGGAGCCCCCGCGCCGCGGCCGTGCGGCGCCGCGTCCCGCTCGCCGATGAGCGCCGCCGCTCTCTACAGCCTGGACTCGCCGGCATGTTATAAGAGCTGGTGCCTGGAGCCCGCCAACTTCTACGACGCCAAGGTGGGCAGCGGCGGCGGGCCGGGTCCCGCCTGCAAGCCGGCGGCCCGCGGCGGCTGCGGGATGAGCGGCGAGGAGGCGGGGGGCGGCCTGGGGGGCAGCGGCACCAACCTGGCCGAGCTGAGCGCCGCCGCCCCGGCCATGTACGAGGACGAGAGCGCCATCGACTTCAGCTCCTACATTGACTCCATGTCTGCCGTGCCCAACCTGGAGCTCTGCAACGACGAGCTCTTCGCCGACCTCTTCAACAGCAACCACAAGCCCGAGCGGGGCGGGGAATACGGCGAGTACTTGCCACCGGGCGGCGGCGCCGGCCGCGACCCCGCCAAGGACCTCGGCGCTGCCATGACCACCCTGCTGGGCTCCGAGCCCCGCACCGCCTCCTCCTCCTCCTCCTCCTCTTCCTCCTCCTCCTTCTCCTCCCGCGGCGCTCTGAAGCAGGAGCCGGACTGGAGCGACAGCGACCTCTCCTCCTCGCTGCTGCCCTCGCAAATCGCCACCTGCGCCCAGACCATCATGAACCTGAGCGGGCAGCCCACGCCGCCCACGTCCCCCGAGCCGCCGGGCAGCAGCTCCCCCTCCAGCTGCAGCACCCGCTCGCCGGGCCCCGCCGCCGCCGCCGTGCCCGGGCCGGCGCAGGGCGTCCCGCCGCCCGCCGCCGCCGGGGGCAAGGAGCGGGGCGGCAAGAAGTGCGTGGACAGGTTTAGCCCCGAGTACCGGCAGCGCCGGGAGCGCAACAACATCGCCGTGCGCAAGAGCCGCGACAAGGCGAAGCGGCGCAACCAGGAGATGCAGCAGAAGCTGCTGGAGCTTTCGGCCGAGAACGAGAAGCTGCACAAGAAGATCGAGCAGCTCACCCGGGACTTGACCAGCCTCCGGCACTTCTTCAAGCAGCTGCCCAGCGCTTCTTTCCTGCAGCCCGGCTCGGGCACCGACTGCCGGTAACCGGGGGGGAGCGGGACGGAGAGACGGACTCCGGGAGACGGTGGATAAATACCTCAGAGGGCCGTGCCGAGCCTTGCCGGGCCGTGCCGCGGCGCCCCGGGCCGGGCCGGGCGCGGCGTGAGGCGCGGAGCCGCGGCGGGACCTGCCGGCCCGCGGCCGCGCTCGGAATGCGGCAGCGACGTGGAGCGATGCCTGGGTCTTTCACCACGAAACTTGCGAAAAAGGGAAAAAAAGCTAAATATATTATTTTTTTTTTCTTCTCTCCCCTTAAATTATTTTTGTAATGGTAGTTTTCGTCTTTTCTACATTTTACTCATACCGATGCAGCTATGGTACATCTGTTAAAATGATTCAAAATCCCATGTATTTTAGACAGTAGGATGGAAAAAAAAAAAAAAAAGACTGAGCATGCTCAACCTTTTATATCAATTTTTACAGCATTTCTAAGAATAAAGAAAAGCATTTTAAATCAACCCTGCTCTCGTTTGCTCTGTGTCGTGACAGCAACGGGCTGGCGGCGGGGAAAGCTCTGCTGCCCGGGAGGGGCTGAACTCGGGCGGGGAACACGGCCCGGGGGTCCCAGGGCCGAGAGGGGAGGTGAGGGCAAGCGAGGGGAGCTGCGTTACTTCGCACAGCATCCAGACAGCGATGCAGGGGTGGGAGAAGCCGGGAGACCCCTCGGCCGCGGTGGCCGGGAAGTCTGCTCCCCCCGGAGCCGCATCGCTGAGCCGGAGTGCTGAGTCAGGGGTTGCCGTGGCGCTGGTGGGACCGAGCAGCTGCACATCAAGAGAGACTGCTCTGTGAGCGGGACTCTGCTAGAAATACCGTATTCTATATCTTAAAAAAAAAAAAAAAAAAAGTGCATGGGACTAGAAGAGCATCATTAAAAGAATACTACTAGTTAAAATTCCTGTTTAAAAAGTTTCCAAGGGGTTTCCATTCTAGATAATGCAAAGCTGCACCTACACTAACATGTTCCATAGCAGGGACCAGAGCTCACCTCTGTAGTGAGTCCCAGAGGTGTTGATGCAGCCTCAGGCTTCAGCCCACTGCAGGAGCTGGACACTTTCACTGATCCTGGCTAGTGAAAGCGAGAGTGGGCAACTGCTGCTCATCACAGAGTCAGTGGTCACAAAGAGTTTCACTGATCCCTGCTAGTGACAGCGGCAAGGCAACGCTGCTGCTCATTGCTGAGATCGGGCAACTTTTCTAGATTTCAGTAGTGCAGTGTTAGAGCATCTACCATCTCTAGGGCACTGGCAGAAAAATGGCCTGACACAACAAGCCCCTCCAGTTTTCCCAGAGACTCAAATCTTAAATGGTTTTGAAGGGGCAACGCCAGTCTCACATACAGACCTCCACGCAGGAATGGGCTCTCATCTCCTTTTTCCTTACAGAGAGGCAGGTAAGAGACTGAAATGCTTGGAGGAGGTGGGAAAAAAAGGGGAATTCAAAAGCTGGGTCATTCCTTTAGTAATTGGTGACATCCATAAGACTTTTCACGATAGGCCTGAGCTGCAGAAATGACCAGTGTGGCAAGTTTGCTGTTCCTTTTCTGCTGGTTAATCACATAAGGGTCCTGCACTAAAACCACTCCTTCCTCCTCCTCTGACCTGTAAGGGGCTTTTAAACACTGTGAAAGAGTAAGGGGGGGGAAAACCCCATGCAGTCTCTAATTCTTATATTAATTATTGCAATGCACACAGAGGAAGATTTTGGCATTTATCTGATCTGTAATCTCCACAGTCTGGGTGGGGGTTATTGCGTGGCCTACAAGCAGTTTGCTGCTTACCCATAAAAGAAATTAGAGTGAAACACCCGCTTTGTGGGAAGCTATAGATAACTCACAACTTCTATGCTGACAGACCAATTAGCTGTGAAACTTTAACTTTATATGTGTTCAAATCTCTGTCTTTATAACAACTATTGCGAAGTGATAACTCAGAATTCACACACCACACAGCGTTTTGCAGCAGGTCTCGGATACACTGATAAAACTCAGCTTAAACCAACTGTCAGAGCAAGGTATTTATTTCAAAAATATCAGTAAAATTTTTTCCATTGACTCATAATAAATACAGTATTATTAAAAATAAATCACAACCATTCAAAACTTCCAGAAAAAGATGTTTTACATTACATAACGGCAAACACAACAAAGAACTGTATTGTTAGATTCTGCACTGATCAGAAAAAGAAGAGTTCACAAAGTTGAACAATATATAGATATTTTTTTCAGTGTTAGCACAATGTGCTTTATAAATCACAGTTTTAATAAACTATCTTAATGCTTATCACACTTGCATTATACATTATCTGTGGCACTAGTTAACAGATAATCACATTACAAAGTCCACAGATACTATAATAGCTGACTAGAGTTCAACTCTGTCTTGCTGCAGCTTCCAGAAGAACAATTTCCTCCAGCGCAACACAGTTGGGGTGACTGGTTATGGAGTGGACGTAGCAGCTCAATAACCCCACCTCCTTTCCCAGCACGCTCTGCACCTCGTAAGTCTGCAGGAATAAAAGCACGGTGAGTAAAACAAACAGTGCTGGACGTTCTGTTCCAGGCAGCATTCAGCTGGGAAGATGCAGCATGCAAGATCCTCTTCCAACAGACAATTTTTTTTAAAGGACTCGGAAAGTGCATTAGAACTATTGGAAAGAATGAATATGTTACATTTTCAGTAATTAGATCACATTCCTGTCTCAGTTGCTGCCCTAGCAGGCTTTAAAAATGAGCTGTTTAAAAAGAAAAAAGTTACTGTGACTTTGAACTCAGTTTTGCTGAAGCATAACCTATACATGCTCCCTTTACCTTCCTTTCTGACCCTTGCAGGCCTTCATGCGTGCTGGCAATGCTATACTACATACATACCAAACATTGATTACCTGGGCTAACTAAAGGAAAAACCATTTTGTAAACCCTTCTTACTCTCCTCCCTCACCCCCTTTTAACTTTTTGCTGTTCATGCATCACCACCACCAGCACCAACACTGTCCCTCCTGTTTAATGATCCGACCGGCATTTCACCCACGAGTTGTGCCTGAGTGAATTTGCAGAGGCTGAGCTCTGCGTGGAGGAGAGGGATGCAAGGCTGGCATGGCTGCACTCAGAGGAGACAGCACGATAACACAAGAACTGGTAACACTCACTGTTGATATTTCACTTGAGAGGGTATCTCAGGTGGCAGGTTCACATCCATTTCTTTCCTTAACAGGCCTTACAACAAGCCTCTGACTGTGTCCCTGCCTTCATCTGCGCTGTGCTTCTGTGCAGGTATGTGATACCCATGGCGTTGCCTGGTTCAAGGTATAAACAATCTTTTTTCTTTTTTTTTCCCCTGGATTATTTTTCCCCCAGACCGGTTCTGCAGTCCAGTTCGCTGTGCAGCTGCACAAACAACTCCACTGGTGTAACAGAAGGGCTGCCACAAGGTGAAGAATGAGTAGCCAGGGCCAGTGAGGGCTAAAACCAACCTCCCTGCCAAAAGAATTGATTACAAAGCTACACCCTTAGAAACTTTAGCAGCACTGGCAAAAAAATGCCACCTCAAGTGGTACTTCTTGTGACTAATCTTTATCCCTGTGTTTCAGCCAGGGAAGAAAGAAAATCTGAGTTGCTAGACTTCTACACACTGAAACGTGAAAAAGAGGTTGTTTGAATTCTAATAACTTGAAAAATAACTATGTTTTGCCAGTCTGTAACCAAACCAGACACATCCTGCAAAACTCAGCAAGACTTAATTGCTATTAAAGGAGCAAACACATTTTGGAAATTTCTTGTATCTCTTTGCTTAAATGAAATATACACCCTCCTCCAGCACAAGAAAAATAATTTATTATTTCAGAATAACTTTCCATTTTAAATATTACCCACAAATGCCACTAAAAGCATGGAGCATGTAATAGGAAAATGCTGGAAAACTTGTAAGACAGGGAAAGCAAACTGACCCCAGTACATATCACCTAACTGAAGATATTTAACTGGGATGATTAAACAAGACAACAAACTGACCTTTGCTCCCATTCACGTACAAGGGAGAGGGAAAATCTTGGAATCCTAATTGGACTTAATGACTTTCTGAAGGCTGCCGACCATCCAGCAGCCAATGCCAGGCAGGCACCTACCCAGGAGCCTCCCTCACCCACGATAAATCTGGGTCACTGTGCCAAGTGTCAGGGTTCTTCTGATATCTCAGATTAAAGGAATAACTACTTCATGATTACATAAGCTGTACTTTAGCCCATGGATCTCCGTGGCTCATGTGTGTTTCATTCATACAATTATCAAGTAATGTCTTGCATGCATTTTGCAAATTCTTCTCCTATCTCCACCTGCCTGTACTTTCACTGTTGTGCTGTTACAAAGTGGCTGTGGTTTATAGGATTTAGAAGACCAGACCCAAAAGGTGGGATGCTTGGAGGGTATCTTTGCTGTCTTTGGATCGTCAGCCAGAGAACGGAGTCAAGCCCAGCACAGCCCGTGGCAGCTTTGAGTGCTGTTTGCAAGTGGCTCTGCAGACCCACAGCTGAGCTGAAGCTACACAGCCCATCTGCTGCACCCCTCTTCTGAAAAGGAGGGTGTGAGTCTGATGAGATGGCAGAGCATCAGCAGCTGGAAGGCGGGATTGCCAAAGGGCACAGCCCACTCGAGTCACAGCCTGGACATGGGAAAAAAAAATCATTTCACTTGTAGTGAAATCTCTTACCACTCCTAGTGCAGTTCTGAACAGCCTGGAAAGTCAGAATCTCCACCACTGGAGATTTTCAAGACCCTGCCACCACAAGTCATGGCTGGCCTGCCACACCTGACTTTGGTACTCTGCCTTTACATTAAGTTCTGTAGTTTAACTTTCTTTGGACAGCATTCATTATACCTACCCCATCCTCACAGGCAGAGGACATCAGGAGAGAAGAGATTGTCCTTTGCAACAACTGGAACGAGAAAATTCACAGGTTTTGTTCATGACAAAAATCTTAAGTGTGCAAAAATGTTCTGTTTGCAGTCATATAGAACAAAGATTTATCATTTTAATATCAAACAGTTTTGTTTCTCTGGCCAAGAAAGCAGAGGAGAGGTGACACAAAAAATGTTCAGAATGGAAGTCTAAAAATACACATTCTTTTTAGACTATGTAGACTGAAGTTTCCAAAGGCCCAGCCTAACAAATCCCTTCATCTGGGCCATAGAACAGTTTGCAAACCTCAGGGTGAACTCAATGACTGCATTATTTGAGCAAGATCTGGGAACGGGGTTCTTAGCCCAAGGAAACACAAGTTTAGGATTAGATTAAATTATGGGACAGTCTTACATATTTTAATTTGTTTTCTGACAGAACTGTTCATAGAAGTGTGGCTTAGAACACCTATGTGTCTACACATCTAGTCTCACTGCACCTGATACACCAGCACTTATTTCATGCCATACCTTTACTTTTACTGTGCTTTGAGATCGGGATGGACAACTCAAGAAGACTTCCAGCTGCATTTTCAAAACTGGTGTTGTGACAACTTCAGAGCACTGGTTGCAATATAGCAGTTCTCTGAAACACACAAAATAATGATGGAAAAACATGGAGAAACGAACAAACTACCAGTCATAAATCAAAATAAACAAAACCCCAATTAGTGTATCCTCTAAAATACTTTGCTGGTAGACTTTTAGTAGCAAAGCCCTGTTAGAGATTCAGTTGATAACAGAAAATAGAACTCTTCTGTTGGCAGTAACTCTCCTGGAGGACCTAAACTCTTCTGGCAAAAGGATCTTCCTTTTATAATTTCTGGCAGCATGGAGAGAGGTTGCTATTTATAGTCCCCCCACTTAAGCAAATATTAATCTCATAACCCTAAAAGTTATGGCAAAAGAAAATCTGTAGTATAGATTTGGCTGAAGTGAATTATTGACTTAGGCCCTCATTCAGCAAACGTTCAATGTTTTCAGTGTACTCTTAAGTCATGCACAGAGTTAAGCTCAGCTATAAGTACTTGTTGGAAGCACTTCTTAAACAAATATTGATACTTCATTTGTTCTCCAAATGAAGCAAAAGTGTCCTTCACAGGTGAGATACGTTTTTAATTGGACTACACTCCTATGTGAACATAGACATATCCTTATTTTTTGCATGACAGTATAATACAGGACACCTGGTTTTGATTTTCAGCCTTTTTTTGTAGAACAAAGCATTAAAGGTGAATATTCTCATCTTTACGAAAATATTATCTATTTCTATTATCTATCTATCTAAGAACAACAGAACTTATAATTTTTGAACTTCCTTCCTGCCTTCCCTCCTGCCTTCCCACCTTCCTTCCACACTCTGACTGCTCTTATCCCTTGGGCTTTTATTCCACCAGGTCTCACACTCTGCAAGCACAAGCTGGCTAAGCAGCTGCAGGGGAGGCTTTCCAAAATTATGTCAGTGTGACACAGGTTCAGCATTTCAGGCGGCAACAGGTCCTGTAGGATCAGTCCTCATATTCAGGACAAACATACTGCCAGAATTATTCAACATCCTTTTTAGAAAGGTGACTAATTTAATAGGTCTGAAATGCAACTCTTTCATACTTAGATAAATTGTAGCAGAGATCATAGTCCAGTATAAAAATGAGGTGAATTGAGGATACACAGATTAACAAGGCAAGACACAAACACATGTACCTACTGCTAAAGGAACTTAAAATCAGACCTAAATTTATTAAAAGCAATATTATAATGCAGTGGGCTATGAAACCTTTTTAAGCAAGACTGGTTTAAAAAACAAGCAATAACTGCAAAATCAAACTATTTCATATCTACTTGTATCTTTCTTCACATATTAATGTAACCTTGCAGGTTTTATCAGTTCATCAGCAATAAAAATACTACGTCTTAGCTCTAGGAAGGAGCAAAGTGCAGCCTGTGCCTGCAGGAATCATTGCATCACCTATTGCTGTTATGGCTACATCTACAAAACACCTGGAGTGCTCTGGAGCATGCTGACTCTCACCTGTCCTGGGGACACACTTCCAACTTTCCATTGCCACATCTGTTGCATGTAGGCCAGGAGAAAGCAGTGCTCTCATTAACTCCAACAACAGTACCTGCAGAACATGGAATTCTTACAAAATGCTAATGTTAAGCCAGCAAACACAGTCACTCCTGGCCTCACAGCAGGTTTGAACCTTTCTGACCCACAGCTTAAGGCTTGTCAGAGCAAGAATCAGGTCTTCCAACAATCTCACTCCCTTTCTCCTTTGTCCCTCCAACAAGGGATGAAAGTACAGCAGAGTGTTACATTCTAAAAATATCAGAAAGTAGATAATTGACAATTAACTTTCCAAACAGGCTCGGTTCTTTTGGTTTGGATTTTACTGCTTTTCTGATTTGTTTTTGCTTGTTTGCTATCTTTCTGGTCCTCTGATGCTTTCTTGGCAATAAACAGCTACAAAAACAATCAGATCGAATAGCTTGATATTGATATTTAGAAAATACAAACCAATAAGAAGCCCCAATCCCTTCTGAAAACAACAATGCAGATAAAATTCCACTAACAATGGAGTTATTATTCATTTATACAGATTTAACAGAGATTAGATCTGGCTCACAGTCTTAAGTGTGTGCGTAAGAAGGGAATGCCAAAGATACTTTGGACTAATAAAAAGGGCCTCGCTAGTTTTGGCAAGAAAAAATATATTCAGAATTTTATGAGAAGCCAGTAAAGAGCGTATTATATTTTATGGTAACAATACGCTGAAATTATGAGCATTATTTATAGAGAAAAATATTCACCTGTAAGAATGAAATCACACTGAAATAAAAACTCACTAGTACAACAGAACTATAGACTTAAAAATCCAGCCTCTGTTGAGCAAGAATCTCACAGTTCTATACCACATTCAATAGAAGAAAGCCTTGGAGACTATGGAGCATTTACAGTGTCTGGACTGTAAGACAGGGTGTTAATCCCTTGCTTTTCTGGTTTTCCTGGGACAAGGAGGGAGCTACACCTAAAGAACAAAACTGTAATTTTCTTTGGGAATTCAAAGGACAGCAAGTCTGAAGATCTGGAAAGTTACTTCTCAAATACAACATTTATGACTCAGTTTCCAAGTGTACCACAAAACATCAGGCATTTCTCTGACAAGATATTCTACTTAGCCATGTGGACTCTTAGAGGAATAATTTTGATTCTTCAGTGTTCGTGATAAACTGGGAGTTTCCAAGGGTATGTTTCTCTTTGAATGATGTGAATGCTGAATGGAGTTAAATCCACTTAGTGGATTTAGTTTGACTGGATCCACTTGACTGGCTGGTCACCAGTGGTGTTCCCTAAGGCTCAGGATTGGGGCCAGTCCTGTTTAATATTTTAATCAATAATCTGGATCAAGTCCACCCTCAGTGAGTTTGCAGATGACAGTGAGTTGGGTGGGAGTGTTGACCTGCTGGAGGGCAGGGAGGCTCTGCATGGGGATCTGGACAGGCTGGATCAATGGTCTGAGGCCAGTGGTGTGAGGTTCAACAAGGCCAGGTGTTGGGTCCTGCACCTAGGTCACAGCAACCCCAGGCAGTGCCACAGGCTGGGAAAGAATGACTGGGAAGCAAACCAGCGGAAAAGGAGCTGGGGGCGCTGGTTGACAGCCAACTGGACATGAGCCAGCGTGTGCCCAGGTGGCCAAGAAGGCCAGTGGCATCCTGGCCTGTATCAGCAATGGTGTGGTCCAGCAGGACCAGGAGAGTGATCGTGCCTCTGTACTCAGCACTGGTGAGGCTGCACCTCAAGTACAGTTCTGGGCCCTTCACTCCAAAAAAGACACTGAGGTGCTGGGGTGGCCCAGAGAAGGGCAATGGAGCTGATGAAGAGGAGGTGGGGCTCTTCAGCCTGCAGAAAAAGAGGCTCAGGGGAAACCTTCTTGTTCTCTGCAACTGCCTAAAGGCACTTTGTAACCAGGCAGGGGTCCACCTCTTCTCTCAGGTAACAAGTGACAGCATGAGAGGAAATGGCCTAACATTATTCCAAGAGAGGTTTACATCAGATATTAGGAAGACTTTCTTCACTGAAAGGGTGGTCAAGCATTTGAATAGCTGCCAGAAAAGTGGTGGAGTCCCCAGCCCTGGAGGTATTTAAAAGACATGCAGATGTGGCACCTGGGGACACATGGTTTAGTGGTAGACTTGGCAGTGTTGGTTTTGATTTTGGTTAATGGTTTGACTGGATATCTTAAAGATCCCTTTCAACCTAAATGATTCTATGATTTTATCATCCTTGTTCACCAAAAAGCTACCAATTAGTTTGCTGAGTATGTTTCCTTCTTCGTTAAAAAATAATTTTAAAACCAAAACAAGTCCCCTTTCTCTCTAAGCCTTTTCACCTTCTCCCCGTTGTGTGCCATATTCCAACTGCAAGATGCCAGTGCAAGTACATTTGAAGAAAATTAATGAGGATCATACTGATGAGATTGTGTCTAGTGGAGAAGATTATTTTGATGATAATGCAGAGTTCCCTTGAGAAAAACACCAGACATCACTGAAGTCAGACCAACTCAAAGCAGCAACAGATGTAGTAATCTAGTGACAGTCTTGTGCACCCTGTAAAGAGATTTCTCAAATTTAAGATGCTGAACTACTGCACATCTTTTTCAAGACGCTTGATTTTTCTTGACATACACAAACCTTTTGGATATCTTCCCAAGATCCTTCTTTTAAATGAAAATGCACATGGCCAAAATTCGATTTTTACCTCTAGTCTATTTTTAAGGGTTGTGGCTGGCACCATAAAGAAGAGATTGACAATAGGACAATACCTGGAAAAGCAGGTCTGCCATGTGGAATGCAAAGGAACATTTTGGTTGAAACAATTAAAACATGGAAGTGTTGTTTTGGATTTCTTTCCCCGAGTCAGTTATCCTGATTAATGGGACCGGCAATGCAAAAATCCAATTAAAAAAGGAAACACAGATAAACTGACTGACTCCATTTTAGTCCCACTATTAAGTGGAAAACTGAAAAAACCCCACACGCCTGAGTAAGGGCTTAAATATGAAAATATCCAATGTCAAAATTCAATCACTGCTGGTGAGTCATGTACTAGGCAAATAGCATTAATCAAGTAATATTCCCACATACCACGTGTGGTATAGACTAAGTAGAATTTACTCAAAGCATGATTAAGAGGAAAAACAGTTCTGTGCCATATGAACTGCCAACATTTAAGTCATCCTGACTGCTACTATACAGCAAAAACAGGTTATAAATTACCTTGTAACGCATAGTGATAAGAAAATAAACCTATTAACCCTAAGATCACAGGTGAAAACCACAAACTCATCTTGCAATGAAGAATAAACTTTTCATTAGAAAGCAACCACAGGTTTTCACTGATTTGTTGAAGAGCAACACACTCCATTATCCCAGAGCTGGTGTGACTGGACCTTCCAGAAACAAGAATTTCTGACAAACTCATTGCATCTGCTTGGTCTGGAACATTTTCTGTTTTGACAGGGAAGGACCCTCGGAAGAACATCCAGTCCAGAGTTGTACCAAGTTGGTCAGGGCCCAGCTTTAAGCAGGAGCTTGGCCTGGCAGAACTTCAGATGTTCCTTCCAAAGGAGCAGGAAGGCACACCCCTTCAAGAAAGGGTCAAGAAAGCCTTTCCAGCCTCTTTGCTAGGGGGGAGGATGCCAGTGTGCAACATACATAAGTGACCAAAAGTACAAGAAATGACTGGATGGGCAAAGAAAAAGTATGAATGAGATAATAACTGCTTCTCATTGAAAGCCAGACTAACAGCTCTCTGATTTAGGAGATAAGAAACAGTGACTGAAGTTTAGAGATGATACATCTCCCTCCATGCATTGTTCCACCAAAAGTATATTCTCCCACCAACCAAATAGGGTCAATGCTATTAGTTTCATTAGTTCAGCAGAAAGATGTAGGCACTACCTAACTGAAACCCAAAACAGTGAATGTGTCTCTTGAATGGTATTAAAATATTTCAGTACACACGAAAGTGAGAGTTTTCATCCATATACTGCTGCAGCATAAGTATATAGAAGATATTTTATATTCTGTGTTGGTATTCAGGTGTGGGAACATACTGATAACAGCTATCCTGCACAAATTCCACATTAAACAAGACAAGGTTGTAGGATTAATTTCTCCTTTTGTCATCCTTCTATCTTTAATACAGGACAGGCAAAGCATGACATCTCCCATGTGTATAAAGTAAGTTCTTGTTTACACAACAGATCACAAAGGTGTACTTTCTTTGCTCTGCTGGAAAAAGAAAGGACAGAGGGATGTTTTCTTTATCCTACTATGAGCACCGTCAACAACAAAAAAGAAGACAGGCACTTCTCAAAATCGCAAAATTACCAGCAGAGAAGCGACAATTCTTTACATAACTACTGGAGAGGTGAAAAAAAAAGTCAAAAAGCATTTCACACCCAGTGACAGAAATATCTTTCAAGTAGCTGTATCACTGCAAGACGTACACAACAACCAAGGCTTTGAGTGAAGTGTCTCTAGTTGTGCTTGGTTTTCATTATGCACTGTTCAACATTTGTCACTGCAAGGTGCTCAGTAATTAATCACAGAGGCATTGCTAAGTTGTGGCTCTACCACAGCAGCAGGTATGTTTAGTAAAGGCTTCGCTTGGTTTTAAATTGTCTTCTCAGTCTATCATATTATAGCTGAATAATTAATTTGAAAATCATTATTTGTTGTCATTTTAAAGTAAATTTCAAATGCTACAGTGAATACTTGAAGGGGTAAACGCAAAAGTGTATCAAGAATTTTCTACAAGGGTGACTGGAATAATACAAGTTAAATTAAGACACATCTTAGACAAAGCTATGATCCAAAGTGGCTGGTGAGCAAATACTGGCTACATCATGCTAAATTACTATGGTAAAATAATAAATTGTCCTACTGCAGCAAAGCTCCAGGGAAATCAGTCACTAACCCCTACCACTCAAGATCTGGGTAACATATCTTACCCATCTGCCTAAAAAATGTTGGCATAACTCATTGTTGCCAACATCAACAAGGCTGGTGTGAACAGAAGGCTCCTGAAAGAAGACAGTGAAGAAAGGAATATAATGAAACAGATTGTGCATTAAACATTTATTCTGGGGTATGAGTGAGTGGGAGCAGAGCTTGGCCAGCAAAAGGCAAACAGAGCCCACAATGAAGCATAAAATCTTAAATATCCTAATGACCCACAGCAATGCCATGCTTTTTTTACCCCTCCATGCTGTTTGTGCAAGAAATCAATATGAAGACACAAAAGATTAAAGTGAGCACAAATAATTAACTGCATTCATTTCAGCAAGGCCATACAAACCTCTGAGAGCACAAATGGAGCTGGCCTGTGTTGTAGAATCCAGCTCATCGAGTCTGACAGGGCCAGTCAGCTCACTGAGGTCAGCACCAGCAGCCGAGCACAAAAGAGGCTTTTGTAATAGGAGAACAGTACGTTCAACACAAATAATCCTACCTGCCAAAAAAGACATTTCAACTCAGTACAGTAACAAGGAAAAAGGTGACCACGTTAATTGTCATGGCCAATAAAGACAACAATCTCTGCCAGCTACCAAGCAGATGAATAGACTCCATCAGGTTTTCTCAATGACAAAATATTTTGCTTTCAGCGATACACGCACCACGCTCTTGTTGCACTTTGCAACTCCTGAGGAGAAATCTGAATTTGAAGAAAAAGAAATTTAGAAATTTGAACATGCCAGAAGAGAGTCTGATGCCACCCAGAGTGCATCACATCTCACTCCTTGCAAACAGGTTACAGGCTCTTCCTTTGTAATAACCTTGGGTAGCCCTTCAGGTGGTCCTACCTTGCTTCAAAGATTACAAAGAGCAGGTGCATGCTTTATTCTCCAGAGAGGGATTTTTGCTTCAGACACACAGCCTTTTGCGCAACTTTGTACTTCCAGTTCACTTACATTCTGGAAGTGACTGAAGGTGTGAGATGTGAGCCAGCACTGCCATCATCATACAGAAGGAAACTTGAAACTCAAAAAGGAGTGACTAAAAATGAAAGTAAAGGGAACAACCATAATTTCATTATCCGTATGGGAGCAAAGGCTCACAGCTAAGATGGTTTAGGAGAGCTTGTAAAATTTCTCTGTCTAGGGACACACAGATTTCTTAATATATTTGAGCCTTCTATCACCTCACAAATTTGATTTTCACTGGTCATCAGATTCAACAGTCAGCAAAGAAGACTGACAGCAATACTGGTGGACATACAACAACATCACTGAATTTCTCATTCACTTTCAAAATCAAGCCAAAAATACAGAAAAAGAAACTTTACAAGAAAGTTTAAATTACAACCCATTTTCAAATTTCTCATCCCAAACTTGCAAAGCCTCATCTTCATCTGATAATGAAAGTGACCTCTTTGGAGGTCACATATTGAGGTGTCAGAGATAAGGGTGCTGTTTCTGTGGGACCCCAACTGCTTCCAAACCACATGCAAAGCTTACCATTTCCCCAGAGAGCATCCTTGAAGAAGACAAGTCGTGAGCCAGCACTGAGGGCTTCCATGATTTCCATGCTGAGAACACACGACGCAGTGACTGACACAGCAACAACTTTTGGAATCCCATGAACCACATTTTGCAGTGTGGAGTCAGTCACAAACAACAACATTTCTCTTTGATCTATAGGAACACTGTGTTTTGTCTGTGATTAGGGAAAAAATACAAATTTGGAATGCAATTGTTAATTTTCTTTAGTAGAAGAAAACATCTTCATATTAAAATGACTCATAAAACTGACAGAAATTATTACAGTTAGGGCTTGTGCAGGATAATGAGTCAAAGGTTTATTAGAACTTTTTGGTATTCCTTACTTCAGATAGAAACCTTAAAATCTCTGCCTTAAATTAACTTTCTGAGGTTGACTCGCTGGACTCATGGCTTTACTTTAGTCAACCATCACGCTTTACGATAATTTTCTTGGACTGTACATGGGATTTTAAAATATATTTTCTAAAAAAATATACTATATATATGGTATACATAAAAACGTAATTGGATGGTTTTAATAAGACTTGCATAATTTTTGTCTTAAAAATATGAGGAAAGAACATTTCTACTACTAATATTATTTCTCTGTGGGCACATTTTCTAGGTACTGTTATCACATTCCCAAGCATAACCAAGTTGCAAAGTGGAGCTTTTTCTTTCAGTTGAACAAATATCCCTAAATATTCCAAAAATGCATAAAGTTAAGGAAGTGGACGGTATATGAGTCTGCAATGACAGTGTAAGTTTTCTGCCCCAGACAGGTACAAAAATATCAAAGCGTATTTCATATTTATCAGTGCAAGGAACTTGCACATTTTTGGATTCTAATATTTTAAAAATATCTAAGACTAAATAATTTTAAATGTTTTTGTTACTCTTTTTAATTAGCCTGCTGATCAAAAATTAATGCTTAAAACATTTAACTGAAAATTAAATACTAGAATGCCTGGAAAGACATGTAGCATTTTATTCTCAGAGCTGCATGTCTGTGGCAGAAGGTAACACAACAAAACCCCCAGTATTTTGTCTTTGGTTGAATTATAACTTTGAAACCATCAGCCACACCAAACCTGGCTTTCTCTCCATGCTTGCACTCTTAGAGCAAATGATGTAATTGCAAATAGTGACTGGAAAAATTCACAGCTCAGATATCACAGTTGTGCCTTAATTCAGCATATGCTGCCTATTGCACTGATGTTGTTGTTTTGCCTAGTAACTGCATACATTTGGGCACCTTCTCTGCATAGATACCATTAGGACAGCTTCAGAGAAAGAATTTTTACATCTGTCCCTTGAGAATTACTAACACATTAAAAGCTCTCTTCCAGGAAAATCATCCAAAAAGTAAATAATAATAAAAGCAAAAATCACAAGTTAGTATAAAATCATCATCTTGCTATGTGTGACAATTTGTTCTGAACAGAGAAGAGGACACAACAGACAAAAAGCAGCAGGACTGAGTTATAAGGAAGGACAGCTCCTTAACCACAGATGGAATATATTTCCTCATGTTCCTTCTGAACCACAGTTTGAATTCTGACTAATAAAAAAAGCGTATTTCCATTCCTCCTTCACACAAATTAAGTCATATTAATTTAAGCACTTAATACTGTAACTACAGAGAGTAAATACTGTTTTTTAAGGTGCATCTGAATTAGCTCACATAGCAGATTATTTAATAATACATCTGCAAAACAAACCAAATCATTGTCCCTTCCTCACTTATTACAACTTGGTGATTTTGCATGTGAAGGGTACATCCTCTTGGCAAAGGCAGCTGCAGGAAACAAGCTGCTGTTCTTGATCTTCTGGAAGGACTAGGCAAATGATACTCTAGCAGCAGATACTTTTACATTCCTTGAGCAATTGTCCCAAAAGTTAAACATAAAGAGAATATCTTCTATTGCTTTTCCATCATTACTTTCAAAAA
This sequence comes from Pyrgilauda ruficollis, assembly GCF_017590135.1. Taxonomy (NCBI): domain Eukaryota; kingdom Metazoa; phylum Chordata; class Aves; order Passeriformes; family Passeridae; genus Pyrgilauda; species Pyrgilauda ruficollis. The sequence goes on from NW_024524378.1 coordinate 7,534,456, forward strand.
ATTATGAGTACTCATGTTGTTCACTTATAAAAATTTAGTGCTTACAGTTCAGCAAGTGAATAGCCATTAAAAAAAGAACTAATAAACCTCCTAGGAGCAACACAAAAAAGCACAGACCTTTCTTTCTTCTACTCAATATTCCATTCTTCAATATCACATCTGTTCCAGCATGCTTCATCTTTTCTCTAATTCAGTGATGAAGTGCTTTTACATAAGAATACTGATAACACGCGTCAGAATTTCAGATGTAGACATTCCTGAATTAAAAAATGTTTGGCTAGGATGCCCCTAGTCTGCAATTTTATTTCATTTTTCACTGGAAGAGGTTTCTTAGAAATAGGAATTTACGCACGTATGTGTCCATCTTCCTGCTGGCACACTAAAGATCCCATCCAGCTAGCCCTAATTCCATGTTTGCCAATGCTCTGTCACATTCTCAATTAGCACAGAGAGAACACAAGAGATACCCCTCATCTCAGTAGTTAAAAGTACTCCCTGCCTAAAAATTAAATCATAATTCATTGGCTTTTGAAGCAAAAGGGCAAGACCTAAATTAAATTTATGTCTCAAACTTGTGGGAAGCATCTTCAGCTATTCTGCTGGCTGTTCTGGAATTTCTTTGTCTTTGGTTCATATGCTTTGATTCACACTTTGTTTCTTGTGGAGTTGATGGACAATTGCAAATTATTCTCTGCTAGAATGCAGTGCTGGCTGTACTGAGGATCCAGTCGCCAGGAAAAAATAAATAAATCAGCAACAAAAAAATTCCTTTAACTACTAAGGGAGCTAGCAACATTTTGAAAGAACATCGTAGCATCATTCAGAAACAAATAAAACATAATTGTAAGCTTTCCGGCGCAGTATGGATGGCAGATGTATTTACCTAAGAGTTCCTCCCTTTTACTACTTACTGGACCATAAAAGCCAAATTTGCCTGAGGGGCTTCTATGAAGTCAATGAAAATCACTCACACATTTGCATGGAAAGAGTAAAACTGTATTTTTATATAACCATAATCTGTTCCACTCTATCCCCCAACACCCAACTGACTGGGAGCTTCTTCCTTACGTTCCTAAGGATAGCATTCAGCTATAAATCGAGCCTCAACTGACTTCATGTGAGCTCTCTCTCCAGAGTGCAGTATCATCTCTGGTTAGATACCAATTTGTTCAGGAATAATTGGCTTTCTAGACTGAGTGGCATTGAAACTGGTGAGGCAGTTCATTTTACCTTTACCAAGCATTTTAGACACGGTGATAATTCAGCCCATCAACTCTTGAAGATAATCCTGGCATTGGGGTTACCCCTATACAAGATGAATCTTCTTCACATAAACATGATGCTGATTTTATGTTGAATTCATTGCTAAATAAAAAGATTACCTGCAGCCTTTGATAGAGCACTTGGGCCCAGAAGCTACATCGCTCGTTACAAGCATCAATCTGAAAAGAGCACAAAAATAGGGAATGAGACAACTGTGATACCAGAAATCCAGTGGCAAAAGGTATTTGTTATCTGATTTGTAAAGCAGATTACCCGAAGAATTTCCTTTAGACCATGAACAGCTGGTGGCTGGTACAAATTAGAAATCTGTTCTTCCTCATCCACTTCCACATGTATTTCACCAGATTGAACAGTAAGAATGTAACAGAAGCTGGGAGGAGGAAGATTAGTTGTCATCTATTAAAAAATAAGAAAAAGAAATGTGGCACATAAAAAGGCACTTTAATTTAACCAGTCAAGTTTTACAATAACAGGCAAGATGAACAAAACAATTTACATTTTAAGATGGATGGGAAAACAAAATTATATGGTTAATAACAAGGACTCTGATGTAGAAGATGAGTTAATAAACCAACAGTCCCAAGTTATAAGCGAAATCAGCTTGTGTGTATCATTCTTTCCATAATCTAACATTGATCCTCCTCACAAAAACAACTCATAACTTGGCACACTTGGCAAACACTGTGACTATTTCAAGGTGCTTTTTGTTGTTTTCCGTATCTTTATTACGTGGTAGGAGTGCGTTGATTAGTCTCATTTTTTTTTCTTTTTTCTTTCTGAGATTTGGGGACTTTTGCATGTGGGTGGGTTTTTGTGATAGTAAACAGCTGCCGAACTTTTAAAGCTGCCAAATTAAATCCAGGACAGCACAAGGAGATAATGAAGAACAGGAATGCAAGAGCTGCAAGAACTGCTCTCTTTGTGGTATGCCAGATTTTTCTTTTCCCCTTAAAAAGTACCATGACGTAACAACTTTATCAATCACCACTTAGAGAGGTCCCAAGCTGGAAAGACTTCTCAGAAAAGAAAAGACAATGCTAGAAGATAATTTTTATTGCAAATATGGTAAAATACTCTTTCAGCAATGTTTGTTGTTAATAAAACATTTAATTTAACAGAAGAAATATGAATATATTAAAGACAGTTGCCCGCCCATTAGAAAGAATCTGCTTAAAGAAAAATAAAGCAAAGGAAGCTGATACCCAAACTCTGCCTCTGATAGCATTAAAGAAGGTATTTGAATGTACATACGGCTCAAAAGAAATCGTTCCACTGGTCCCTTCCCAACAACATTATCATCATGCTGGCAGTATTGTTTATGTACTGATGTATAAAACTGCTTCCATAGAACTGTGCATAAAACTATACTGTTTGCATCAAGAGAAACATATCTCCATTGAAAGAACTCCAACCAGCCAAAAACGTGGAGCATCAGAATGCAAGTTGTGGTTCTGTGTGGAATTAATTTCTATTTCAAACCAATGGCAGAAGTGTAAATTACACGACTATGGCAAGTTTCCTCCATTTTTAAATTGCTAATAAAACAGAAAAAATGAAGAAATAGCAACAGTCATAACAACACTAAATGACATTTAAGAGCTTTGCCTCAGTCATAGATATTCCCATTCTGTTGCCCACATAATTTTAATGCACAAACCCATTCATTCCTCTGAGACTTCCAAAATATTTCGATGAAAGACAGTCAAAGAGAGTACAGCTATTTCACTCCGTTTCAGTCTCGATTTTATTTTTGACTGAGGTCTGATCTTTTTGTTCTTCAATATAAACCCCTGGACAATGCAAAGAACATGCTGCATTGCAGAGGAAAGATTCTTGGACTTTAGAAATAACTAGTAATATCCACCTTCAATATTCCCTGGTTTTGAAACATGTTTATTTCCAGCTCTCTCTTTTTTTCTCCCATATTGACTCCTTTGGTCTAAAACCAATTTTTAATACCACTAACTTCTTCCCAAAGAACAGCCTATACAAGAACATCAAGAAAGCTCTTGGCTACCCAGAAGCTTCTCAAATGGTCTCATTCTACCAAAATGATTTTATGTGACAGAACACGTTTTCAAAGACAAAAGCTAATTGAAGTAAAATTACAGATGTGATTTCAGCTTTGCAAATATAGAACATACTTTAAATCCACTTCTATACTTTCCCACCCCCTAAAATCACAGAAAACATTCATTAATCTTTAATAATTACTTTTATGTTCATCTTTCTGACCTCACATGAAACAAGTATCAGTCAGAGACATCCTAACTAGTAAGAGACCTGATTCCAGCAGACACTCTGTCTTCACAGAAGTTAATATTCAGAAAAGTGCTCTCAAACCTAAGGCTGAAAAGTGCTTTTAAAGGAGTTAACATCCTTGTATATAGACTTCTCAGCAGACTCCATGATACCTAGTATCTCTTTACTCCTACAAGGAGAAGAGAAGAAAAATTTGTCTGGACATCTTACCATTCTAGCTCTAGAGGATTAATAACTGGCTAATTGCATCATTTTGGAAAGATGCTGTTAATTCAGAGGGCTTCAGGTTAGCCTGGGAGGTTGTCAGAATCAGTAAAACAAAACTTGGTAGGTAAAAAGAGGGAGAGAGTCTTCATTCCCAAAGTAAATATGATTATACCACCATCAAAAATACTAGCTGTGAGTGAAAAAATTCATATCTGTAATAACAAAACTTACCATTTCAGAGTCTTGACTTTGTCCGGGAACTTTTACAGGCACTGCTGGAGGCCACAGACTGTCTATCAGACTAAACAGTCCTAATGCCCTTCAAAGAGACCAATAAAATCAGGTTTAAAATGTTTTCCACTGCCACACATTATATTAAAAAGATTCATTAAGAAACGTAATCTAAACCATTGCATGATTATGAAAACAATTTAAAATCATATTTGTTTTCTGGAAGCTGGTTTGGATTTGGTCTAGTTAAATTTCCATGGCTCCTGCTGCTGGGTGGAGAGGGAGAGAAGGGATGTATCACATGCAGTGACAAGCAAGTCATGTTTAATCCTTTGCCACAAACAGCTTGCTACACGATAGAATTCAGGGGAACTGGGGTAAATGGCAGCTTGGGAAGGACACAGGTATCAGCACAACTTCTTTTAAAAAGTAGCTTTTAGCTATAGAACTGTTAAAAAATTTTGCTTTTAACCCCTTCATTTCTACTGGTTTTTTTTTTGGTGTTGTGTGTTTTTTTTTTTTTTTTTTTTTTTTTTTTTTTTTTTTTTTTTTGGGGAAGAGGTGCTGCGTGTGTCTATGTGCTTTTTACTGGTTTTTTGTTGTTGTTGACAGCTGACTGTAACTGCTTTCAGGAAAGCCAGCAATTATCAGATACAGAGAAACAACAGGCAAGATTTTGTTAAGTACCATATGCAGAGAACGATCTCTTTCCTACACAGCTGTTCACTCAGTTATGGTTTGCATTTATTAATTTTGCAAGTTTCACACTTTTGATTTAAAAAACAAACATAAAATTAACAGTCCATCACATTAAGGTAAGATAGTGACCATCTTTAGCAAACCAAGCTGTATTTGGCAGCAGTTCAGTGGCTGCCTTGTGAGTTGATGGAACATCTTTGGTGGACAGAAAAGAGTAGCTGAGGGAGGGGAAATAGCAACAGATAGCTAACTTGAAGAGAAATACATTTTTGAGTTAAAGCTCTGAGTTATCTTGTCCCAGTTCTCTGTTCTGTGCAGTTGAAGCACAGAGATCTGGATTTTAACCCCACACTGCTTCCAAGTTGTCTGTTCCTCCAATTAAGAAAACCACTATTTCTGAAACAACTCTAAAAAATTAAGTCCAAAACTTTTAAAAAGTAATATTAGCTTCTAAACCCAACTGTTTAGAAGGAAACCACATACCCTGTTTACAGGGCTGAAGCACGTTGCAATATGCTGCTTCTCTTCAAGGGGTCATGGAAACTTTCCTTTTAAAGTTCTGCTTTTAGCTCACTTCTGCTTAAACTTATTTATTTCTGCATTTCCTTAGTCCTTCTCTGGATCCTTAGATTTTGGGTGTCTACAGTGAGTTTCTCAGCATGTTTTTTTCACTGCCTGTGATTCAGTGTTAACGGTGATGCCTTTGCAAGAAGTTTTATGGCTGTAAATCTCAGAGGAAATCTTTGGGAATACAACTTGAGGCTCACAATTCAGGTAACAAGCTGGCAGACTAAAAAGACATTGCTACCTCTCATTGTGTTCTTCACACAAATGAAAAGACTACAGACACAAAAGGGCTGTTTTTTTACAGAAATGGACTTACTGGCTTACAAAGCATCATCCCCAAGTCTGTGAAAGGAGAGAGACTGGGGTAGTTTTGGTGTTTGGAAGTTTTTTTTTATTTTAATCTGGGGTGGTTTTTTCGTTTTTGTTTTTTTAACAGTGATGTCATTGCAACACACAAAGCAATGTTCCCTAGGCATTAAAGATACTTTACAGCAAACTGACCACTTCTTGAATCCTTGACTGGGGCAAGATTTTCTGGTTTGTATTGTAAAGAATGCTATCTGACACAAGGAAGGCCAATGACCAGAGGAACTAACTGGTCTTGCTAACTGGGAGATGGAAAAGGAGAGCTACAAAGCGAGAGCAGAGCCTCGTGTACAACTCAGGCAGTTCCATGAATGGCCTTCCTCCATGACCCACAGCACAGGGTCGGAGCACAGATACGAACACACCACAAACTGTGCACAGAGACTGCCCATTTATCAATTTAGAGCAACTAAGCCATGTTGTTTGTTGCATGTTCTTCACACAGATTGATCCCTCACTTGCATTTTAAAGTGTTCACAAAGGACATGAAGTTGCCCTTTCTTCTTTAGCTCACTCCTAACTTGCTATCCTCTGTCAGAATGTCTAACAGATATGGTACATTTTCTTCTGTTTTTCTGTGCCCTTTTGGAGAAGGCCATCTACTGTTTGAACGAGGAGCACTTAATTAATAGTAAATGAGAGTATTTGTTTGCAAGCAGGCAGAGGATCAGTGCTGTGGGGGGCAAGCCTCCTGAAAATCTTGGCCCCATCATTTCTTTGACACCAGTCAGGCCAAGGGCAGAGACAAACCAAAGGATTAGCAAGTTCCAAATCACATCCTGCTGTGATCCTTGTCTGTGAGCTGCGATGTTCTCTCCTGGGACTCTCACTCCGTCAGTCAGTGTCCCTGGTGGGAGTTCCCTGGTTGCTCCACCCATTTATACATCTACAGGAAAGTTAACTCCCTTTTTACACTTACAGGCTTCAACTTAGCAGAAGGGAGAAAGAAGTGGGGTCACTGACAGTGGAGAAATGACAAAGACATTGTGTCCTCCTCTGCAGAAGATCATTATCCTTACAGAAAGAATAAAATTAATTCCCTTCACTGGCCAAGTAACACTCAAACTCCAGTTCAATCTGATTTGAACAATGGGTGCAGTTTATTCAATATGTGTAGCCTTCTTCAGCTATAGAGTCAGGACAAGAGATGAACAGCTGGCTCTGTGCTACAGTGAAGGGGAGCATGGTTAGCTCCCATGTGCATATGGAGCCTCTCTGGATACACAAGACAAAATAAAAATGTTTAAATTTTGCTCTGTAAATGTAATTACTAGTTACTTTGGAAAAAAATTATCACAAAAGGACACGCTTTTAAGAAAGGAAAAGCAGAATAAGAAGTGAGAAGAAACAGGCTCAAGGATCAAAAAGAAAAATGAACATGTAAAGTATTTTGAATAACTTTTTTTTAAAATTTTACTTCAGAGACTAGGGCTCTATTGTAGTACTCTATAATTTTGAAAAAAAAGACTGAATCTATAGCAGGAGAAGGACAAAAATAATCTATGAGATTCTAAACTACAGACTCAACTCTTTACTTTCCATGCCAGGCTTAATGCTGTGTTTGGTAAAACAAATTTTGTCCCATCCCAAATATGTGTATTTCCACTGTTTAACACCAACAAAATAAGACTATCAGTAACCCCAGTGAAGTGTTACAGTAAGATTTCCACAGAAATTTGGACTTATGACAGGTAGGTATGCCTGTCTTCTATAAACCCACATCTTCAAGCCTTGCTTATATATACAATCAGATTTTACATATGTGTGTGTACACATACATATACTAAGCAAAACAGGGGGTTTTTGTGTCCTTAATTATTTTTACTATCCAATGTCCTCAAAAGACATCTCTCTTAACTTTACCTTCCTAAACTTCAGTATATCTTTTCCTTGTATCCATAAATGCAAACTGCCTGCTGTGTACCCAGATATCAGGCAGAGAATTTTAAAGATATAATACTGTTAAACAGGCTAAATACATGACTGATACACCAGTATTTACACTATCAGAACATCTCTGATCCTGTGGAAATTCCATTTATTTCATACTACAAGCTGTGTTTCAAAAGTCAAACAACTCTGATTTTTCAAAATAATTTCACTGATTCTGACCTGACAAATTATTTCATAACTTAATAAGAAGATTTTGTTTATTTCTCTCAAAAGCATGAAGTTTCAGCTACAGTTCTGGTCCAAGAACTTTGTGTCTGCCATGCCTGATCCAACTTCTAATGTACAGCGTACAGCTTGGGGAATTTTTCAACTTTAATAATCATAACAGGCTCAGGGGAAAAATACTAGAGGGAGAAAATACCATCAATATCAGAGAAAAGAAGGCACATAAAAAAAGGAGCTATGTAAGGTTTATAGCAAGGAACAGAAAGATACTAGGATTCTCTTCCAACATCTTCCACAGCTTTGCTCAGAGAACTTGGAACTGCTCTGCTTCCTCCTCTCCTACTTCTTAAACTTTTTGTCTAAACCAAAGTTCCACAGCTCTGCTCAGAGGACTTGGGACTTGGAACTGCTCTGCTTCCTCCTCTCCTACTTCTTAAACTTTTTGTCTAAACCAAACCAGTTTTCTTTGGCAGTGTCAGTCTCAATTATTAAGAACTCAAAAATAAATAAATTCCTAGTCCTCTGTGCAAAACTATGAAATTCCTTAATAATCACCTAGACTGCATGAACTTCAACTGTCCTGGGACAAGCAATCCAAATATAAAGCTGACACTGTAGGCTCTCTCCCTCCCTTCAACTGACCTACTAAGACTTGCAGTGCACAAACTATGCAACACCACATTTTCTTAGTCTTGAGTAATAAAAGCAACAAAATCACAAAGTAAAAATCTGAGCCTACTAAACCAGCATCTTTGTCAAAATACAAATGGGGAGGAAGGGCTGCTGACCTGCTGACCTGTTCTTTTCCCCTCTTTTTTTCCCCTCTTTTTTATTTTTTTTTTTGTTTAGATATATGGAATCATATAGTGGAATGATTTACATACTTTAGTAATTCAATTTTCTATAGTATATTAGAAATGACACATACTACACCAAATCACTGAAATTATAACATAAAAGTACTATTGATTCAATATGGATATGCCTATGTTATTCTCCAGTGCTGATTACTGAATAGATTAATGACACAAGCACTAAGACACAAGCAGCATGTTTGTTAAAAAATAGCAAATTCAGGAAATAAAAAACTTCACTTCTGATACAAAAACAGCCATAGAAATGAATATAAAAATAACACATATAGTCAAAACTTCAATGAGATTACTGAAATTATGCTTTAAATGAAACTCAACTTTTAACCACATAAATTACTGAAATGTTTCAGGACCTCAAAACCCAGAGACGTGGGTGGATCTTGTAGATGGCAGTCTTTTTGGAGGAGGGAAAACCAGAGGAAGGAAGTTATGACCTCCTTGCTCTGCGGAGAGTTCTTACTATTACATTTCCTGCCAATGTCTAGCAGTTGAAACACTTACTTGTGCAGCAGTTAGCAGTGGCCCTCTCTTCTGAGGGCAAAACAAAATGAAGAGAAAGTATAAAGTGAAGAGTAAAGGGGAAAAAATGACAGAAATTGAGGCCAGAGATGTATGTGACTCAAATAAAAAGGGAAAAAATAGAAAAGAATGAAAACCCTCCAGCACAATAGTGACCACTACAAACATACAGGGAGATTTCACATTTCAGTGCCTAACATTTGAAAGTTTAAAATGACAAACAACAGAAGCCAGCTTTATTTGAAAATGCAGAAATTTCTCAGAAAAACATAACACTGGTTGATGAGCTCAACATTCAGAGCCTGTTTACTGCAGAAGAAAATGCAACAGATAATACAGCCTGCCATGAATTAAATGTTGGCTCAAAAGTCAAAGCTTATGAGTTGATATATCCTTCAAAGTGTTTTAGCCTATCCAACACAACCATAGATTTTAGCATTCTACATGCAGCAGTTGCCTCTTCTTTTGAAGATTATGAATCATTTTTTCAATTTAGGGACAAAATTTGTACTGACACCCTGTGGTCTTCCTCCCGCCTCAATTTTTAAATTGTGGTTATCTTTCTGTTCTGCTGCAGAGAAACTCTTCATATTTCTAACACATAAGAAAGCATAAAGAGAAGAAGCAGGTACATCTGCTATATTCAGCAGTAAAACAACTCAGTGGTAGGAAAATCAGGTGAAAAGACCCAAGCTGTCAAAATCCAAATTATTATTCTGTGTGGAACTCCAGGTAGGGCTAAAAAAAATCCACTTTTTTTGTCCATAAAGACAGGTCTCTAACTCCAAAGAACATCTCAGATCATTGAAATTAATTTCCAGTAGGAAGCAGGAACTATAACAATTTATAGGTTATTTCCTCCTGAGGCATTTTAGTGAGTGCTTAGCCCCTGCATCTAATTGCATTTATTTAGCTCCTGGTTATACCTGACATACCTGAAACATGCCTGGGACCTATTAAAAAACAGGGGGGTTGCATGTGCTGCATATGGATTCTTAACCAGCATTCCTGCCTCTAGCAGCACACCCCCGAAATCTCACTTCCTCTTCCTCAAGGGACTGAATTTAAGACTGACACATGAGGCAGTGGGAGGGTGAGAACAAGAGCCTCTAAGGAAACAACACCATCAGCAGCCTTTCAATGAATATTTTTCAGTTTTCTCCCTTCAAATCACTGTACTTTTTTTCTTCTTTTTTTTTTTTTTTTTTTTTTGTGTTACAAAGCATGCCGGGCAAGGGATAG